>NC_044058.1:27246321-27408821 GCF_902167405.1 Gadus morhua | reverse complement strand
CCTACCCCGGCTTGTTCGGCCATATTCCACGTGGGTTTAACACCGCTTTATGGGAAACCAGTGTTCACGTACTGGGCCAGATAGTTTTATTTGTACTCATCTTTATGGACTTTCTTGTATTTTTGCTGCTATGTGGCTGCTGAGGAACCAAGCCTATATTACTCTTGTGTTCTTACTGTACAATAACATGTAATAGAAGTGACTGATTCTGATGCAATGACAGATTTAAGTCTTTACTCTGACTCTAATACTGAGTTGAAGGCAGACCCAGTCGCAGTTCGCTCCACAATAAAGAGTGATCCCATCCCATCCCAATATGAGCCTCATTAGCAAGATTATATTATTATTAATCCAACAATAAAATGTACGGTAACTAACCTGAAGTCATATGTTCTTCCAAGGGCGAGTCGCAGAGCGGCAGCAGGATGATGATGGTGAACAAGATCAGACCCTTAGGCGAAAACATGGCGAAACAAGATGAATCGATAAAAGGCTTAGTTAATTTTGGTTGAAAAAGTTTTCCTCTGAGAACTACTTTGACTACTTTCTCAGCGCAGCTCAGTCCGTGTATGAAGCTCCATGTGTAGTCTGCGTGAAAACGAAACGGACTAGAAAAGTGGTTCCCAAACTTTTTACCATGATTACCACCTTTGAAATGATCAAAGTGGTACTTAGAAAAAGTACCGGTGGTACTTAGAAAAAGTACCACCGGAAATAAAATAAAGTGCGTAGGCCTATAACTACATAAAGTTTACACAGAAGGCATTAATAATATGATTTATTATTCACATAACTTTACTTACTGAAGCAACCAACTGTCTGCATTATAACATTCACAGCACTGAATATTAACTATAATATATATTAACAACTGCAGTCAACCAATCATGTGATGTAAATTGTACTGCACCAAAACATTCAACGAATTGAACATGAATATTTAAATACTGGAATCAAACAATCCTGTTATAAGCAATTGCAGAATTAATCATGCACAGCAAAGAGAGAAATAATGTGTACAGCGAAAACCCTAATCAAACTATGATGAATAAGAACAAGTGTATTATAGAAAAACAACGTATTCAGTATTTAAACTACTGCAGTAAGTGCCATAAGGTCAAAATATAAACTATGTTTAGGTTTGAAGGAGAATGTACTCAGGCACACATTGAAAATTAAGAATAAAAAAAGAAATTGGTAATGGCGACTCTGGGCCTATCATGCTAGTGAGAGGGGTGTGCGTGGCTCTGTGAACAGAGTTCTGTGATGTCTTGGGTCGATTGAGGTTAGCTTTAGCCTCAGACTTGGTTCAGCATCCAACCTGCTTCTATATTTTTAGGCTTAATGACGGCGAGGGAAGAGAAGCCTTTCTCGCACAAATACGTGGTTGCAAATGGAATGAGAAAGCGCACATCCTTTGCAATAACAACTAACCTCAGTTCACATCGCTTTAAAGTCGATATATCTGAACTTCTCTCTCTCATTTACATGACATACAAAAAACAAATGGGACAAAATCAGCTGTAGGAATAATTTTTCTTAGTAGTTAAATATCAGAGACCCTAGATATCACAACTCAACAAAGTGTGTATATTATATTTATCTTTATTTCATTTTATTTTAGGTCCATATACACGACAATACAACAGACAAAACAACAACAAACAAATAAGAAACACAACTATAAAACATACAGACACTCTCTCCAATGCTTCCAGAGACTGGAAGTGTATCTGATGCTGCTTATCTTCGGCATGGTTAAAGTCATTATGATTTCATTTTTTGAGTCCATCAATCTCATCATAAAACTGTACATCAGATTCCTGAGCAATGCATTTAAAGTGGGAACACCACTGTTTACAAAAAGTTTGTGCACCTTGGTAGCCTCAGCAGAATTAGAGCATAATTATACACCACTCTAAATTTGTTATATTTACTTTTACTGTATATGCACCACAAGTGGGCAGTATATAGTATGTTGGTCAGATGAGCAATAAACAACAATGTGTGTGCGTTCGACAGATGAAACAAACAATTTGTGTGTGTTCAACAGATGAGCAATGTCTCTGGAAGTCATTTCTCAGAAAGTCGTCAGGGTTTTGAAGTGAGGGAGGGATGTTGGTTAAAGTACATAAACACTCAGTTCACCCAATACTTACTGAATTTCCACACCGACCAGATGGTGACATTTTGTCATTCCTGTCACTATCATGCATTTTATAAGTTAATCTTATACTTTTTATTTTTACAGCATTTGACCACAGCTTTCATTGTTGATTATCTTGTTAGGACACTTTTGAAAATAACGAGTTTTCCCCTTTGCTACCATGATCTATGTTGCATCTAAACATTTATCAGACAGTTTGTGAAACCTTCCGCCTACCTTTAAAACCCGCTCTCACTTCTTGCTCTCATCACTTTATTAGATTTAAGATTTACACCCTGCCTCAATAACATAAATGTACTGCACAATGAGTGGCGTCAGAAATACCATTTATGGCTCAGACGCCTCCACCTTAGCTTTGCCGCGGTTGTACTTGCTACTGACTTTTCCTCCATCTTCCTTCCCAGGAAATCTATGTGGCCAGTTTAGGTTTATAAAGTTCAAAAAGCCAGGGGCTGAAAACACTGAGGATGACGACAAGCCTGGCCTACCGCAACAGGGTACATGACCTTAGTTTAGAGAGCGGTTGGTACATAAACCTCCCAATAGAGTAGAACCCTGGCATTTGAACGCAGCAGGGATAGTTAAATTATACCGTCCTTCACACTGGTTTTGAAAAAATAAATAAAACTAAAACAAAGTGTTGCTGTCTGCCTCCCACCTGATAGTATGCATTAGGAACCATATTATTAGATTAGACAAATAGAACCAGCATCCCCTTTTATTAGATTAACCCAGTAGAACCAGGCATTTCCCCCTTCATTAGATTAGCCCAGTAGAATAGTACCCTTCTGCTGTCTCTTAAGCATTGTCACCAACACCAACACCATCATTATGGAAATTACTTGTATCAAGACCTTTCCTACATAACAACTTCTTTGTCACCATTTAGGAACTGCAGCTTTTATGAATATACATATTACCATCTTGTAATTTGTGTCCGGATTTATCTCCATAGTAGTCACCTTCGTTCTTTGTTGGCTCTGGCTAGGACACAACAGACATGACTCATCTTTCATGTCGTTAATCCCCAGCTGTCTCCAGTGCAAATTTCACATCTCAGCCATTACTATGGTCTTCTGAAGTATGTTTCTATTGTATCTTCAGGAGAACTAGGGTCATCCAGGAGATCATTCCAAAAGTCTTCCAGGAAATTCCAGCCAATCAGAGAGGAGGAGGAAGAAGAGTTTCTAGGTCAAGGTGTGCCCAGGGTTAGACCAGAGCCTGAGGGTGAGTGATGACTACATAGGTTCTTATTAAACAGAAAATAAGGTGGACATTATTTATACATAGCCTGCTATTCTTGGTGTTTTATAGTACCAATACCACTTCATGTCACGCCGCGTCCTGCTACGCGGTCCAATACCTCCATCTAGTGGCTACTTGCCGCCAGTGGTCCTTCTCCTGACACACCAGTCTACAATCACCAATCACCATTCCCTGCTTCAGCCGGGGATCTCCTACCAGCCGGCGCCAGTTCGTCGTTACGTCTACCCAGTTAGTATCGGTCCTACCAGCATTCTTGAACATCTGTTTCGTAGCCTGTCCCCGTGGTAACCATCTCTCCTTTTCTCCAGTTCTCCCCCTGCCTGCCTGACTACCCGCCTGCCTACCAATAAATCCCGTTTCCTTTGCCCCGCCTCTGCCGCCCTGTGTTCATCACTTGGGTCCCCACGTCCTGTTCCCTAACACTTCACCTAGATGCATTTAAAACAGATTTCCCTATTGTGACAAATTTGAAAGACATTTAAAATTTAAATTCCTCTTTATTCATATTCATCAAATCAACAATCTTAATGAATGGCCTCAGCCGTAATGCAATCTATCAAGAACCCATGCAACACTGTTGGGTACTCCTCCAGATTCCCCTACTGCGATAGCCTGGTAACAGATCAAACAAATAAGCATTGGTTCCACGTTAGATGTTTACCAATCAACTCCTTGTTGACTCCTCGATCATTGTCTACCTCGTCTTTTCACATATTCAGCCTCATGTTATTGGCTTCATAGTACTAAAATTGATATTGTCAGATCAGTTTCACCAGTAAGGATGCTTAAGCTGCTCAGCAGTCCCAATTCCCCAAAACAAAATCTGTAAAGATGAAGTATCTTTATTAATGAAACAAGTTTTCAAACATCATCTGAAGTACTTGAAGTCCTCAAGGAATAAAACACAGATGCGGGGGAAAAGAGATGCCTTTAAAGAAACAAAGTGGAGCGACCCAGGGACAAGTCTGGTTTGGGTTTAAGATTAAGGATGGTTAACTTTTATTATTGGTGTTTGGTTAAGTTTAGGCATTAGTGATTGTATTAAAGATTGTTTAGGTATTAGGAAAGAGTTTAGGCATTAGAGATGTTTAGTTAGAGGGTCAAGTTTGGGTATTAGGTTAGGTTGAGGTAAGCGAGTTTAGGCCTTTAAGATGTTTAGTTAGATGGTTCAGTTTAGGTACTAGGTTATGGTAAGAGTTTAGGCGTTTGAGCTCTTCAGTTATAGATGGTTAAGTTTGGGTATTAGGTTAGGTTGAGGTAAGCGAGTTTAGGCTTTTGAGATGTTTAGTTAAATGGTTCAGTTTAGGTACTCGTTTAGAGTAAGAGAGTTTAGGCATTTGAGATCTATAGTTAGATGGTTAAGTTTGGGTATTAGGTTGGCTTTTTGTTTTGTTAGACAAGTTACTTTAGGCATTTTATGTGATTCAATTTAGGGCATTTGAAAGAAAGATTAGAAAGATTGTTAAGCTCAGGTTAGCTCCAGCTTTGTCCCTTTAGTCGCTCCCTTAGAAAGAGGGTTCAGAGGTAACTGGGTCAGAAATACAATAGTTGGGGTCACAGAAATAAAATGCATAAATCATTCAAGTAAACATGCTTTTCCTACAACATGGTGTGAATTACAGTACTTTGTTTTAAAGTTAAAATGGTAAAGTGGTAACAGTATGGTGTGTAGGAGGTAGGGGGAGTTGTAGAAGTTGTTGAGCTCCAAGTGGTTATGTCTGGGGTAGATTGGATTGTAGGTGTAGCCAGGGATCCTCAGGGTGGATGGGGAGTAGGCCACTGTTGTAGATCAACTGTTCGGTCATCGTACTCTGAAATAAATTTAAGGCAAAAAGTAAAGTCAGTCTCACAGTGTGCTGGCCGATTTAGAAGACATTTTCATCACCAAACGTGAAGGCCAATCAAAGACACAAATGCAGTAACAGCACCATCTGGCGTCAAACATAGGTCATTACATTCAGTAATTTAGGTTGGATTTGAGATCGATTTACAGGAGAGAAAAGGCTTCAAGTCATTACGGCAACAACATCAAAAACGTCAGTGCTGGATTACCATCTTTAATCAATAAATGTATATGTATAATTGATACAAGTCAGTTGAGCTATTCCCAGGGAGTCTTCAACCTTTTTATGAAAATTGGGAGGGATTAAGTTATTGCCGTTTGGTACATTTAAGAATGAAGTAACCATTTATCAAAGTTCTCACCTGGGTCTCTCCGCCATGGCAACTGCACAGCCATCTGCTATTCCATCGTGACCTGAAAAAAACAGTACTTTGTTGATCCCAAGTGGAAATTAGTAATAGCAAGGGCAAAAAATATACACCAAGGGTAGGTATAAAAACTATACAAAGGATGGAAGCAATCATTGTGTGACTTGGAAGGGCAATTATTAATTTGTACGAATCTTAAGCATTAGCCAATATCAGTTTGACTAAGCGAAAAAAAAAAATCAAAAGCACACACGTTTATACAATGGCCCCAACCAAGTGTAAATGTATCTAACAGGGGCATTGTCAAGATGCACTGAAAGCTTCCCGAAATGTTAGTGTTGGGTTCGACAGGTTACAACATTATGACGTTGGGGATACGGTACCACTTTTATTCTGGGTGACCAAAAGCCCAGCTACAATTTGCTGATGAACCCAGCTACTGTGTCCTAGATTTTTCAGATGATAAGATTTACTTTGTTGAACCTTTAATCGGTCTGATGAATTCACCTTTCCTGGACGAGGAGCTGGTTGGTCTTGACACCTCCCGCTGACCGCCACCGCAGGGACCTCCAACTGCGTCGCCTCAGTCCCTTCAGGAACACACGTGACCCATTGGCACACTGGACATTTGTTTTCTCCCCATTAATGCAGTCCAACACTTCACACAGATGTCAATAGTGTATTTTACATGCACTTTTACAGCACAGTACATAGTGGGCTGTTTTGATGGAACTAATTACAATAATTATTACTCCCAACCCCAAAAGCCAGCCACATGTAATACACATCCTGACTAGTCCTAGTGGCCGAGAATGCTTTCTTAACAGCCAGTCAGAATGAACCAGATCTGTATGGATTACTTTAGATCTGTACGATGAGTCGCTGACCGTGTCATTCTAAACAATCCAAGCAAGCCATTGTCTTACCCTTCAGCATCTACAGAGCTGCACCACTCCTGGTCTTCCCTCCACCTACAGCTTCCAGCGCCAGTCCTGAATTTGACAAACACTGTCGAACACTGATCTTGAAATTAAATGTACAGGGGCCAACCCTACCCCTGAACAAAAATAATTGAAGACATTTCTTCCATGGTTCAACGTTCATAAATAATTGTCAATGCTTAAATTCCTTGCAAATAAGTAATATGAAGGACAGCATGAGGCATATCTAGCAAGATGATTATGGTACAGTGAGAACCATATGTTTTTATAGAGTAAATTGCCATAGAAAGTGATAAACCTTACTTGCCTCCATTGCTGATGTTCATACATATCTTGGAATGGACTTTGTGAAATTTGACAAAATATTGAAACGTAAAATTTGTCAAAATTTTAAATTTGCAGTAGGCTACTACAAGTCTGAATTTGCCGGTGTTGATGTTCATAGGACCAAGTGCAAGTACTAACAAATCACTAGGCTAACCCATTCCCCGTATACAGCAGCTATAGCTAGCTAATGCAGATGCTAGACAATTAAGTAATATGAATAAATACAACACACAGGTTAGCTACCAGGTGAAAATTCAAACCTACCAAGCCAAAAACCAAACCATAACATGCCAGCAGTCATTCGTCTAGTGAAGTCAGTCTAACAGCTTTTCAAACACCAGTCCAGTGGGGTTAAGGGTGGAGCGAAAACAAACCCCATTGTGGAAGTTTGAGGTCTCAACTTCACACTCGCCCTAATTTCGGTTTGCCAGACATCCGCTCTGGGTTTTTCCAGAACTTCCAGTTCTTTGTGGATTCCTGAGGGAGGTGAAGCATCGGCAGAAGGTGCTGTGACATCAAATTGTAAAATCCAGAATTGCACCGATGTCATTTCCACTAGGGATGTTCTGTAGTCCAGTAGTGCTGTGAAACAAAACAGCAATTGGCGAAAATAGTCGCATTCGCCAATTGGTCTACTTACCATTTAACTTGCGCTTGTTTGCTTTCACCAATTCCAATTGTGCCCAAATGTTGAACTTTCACAATAGTTGCAGGTGTTCTTCCATTTTGCGTCCAGTTTCAAGAGCACACCCTTCCCAGTGTCCAGGCAGGTTGTCGGTGTTGTAGCGGTCCGCAGCGTTTGTAAAGTCAGTTGTTGAGTCGTCCCCCGTTAGGCCTCATACAAACACGTGCAACAATGCACTCAAAAACAACCTACAACACTACACTAAACTTAGAATGAGCAAAAACCAAACAGACGAGCGGTAAAATCCAGGTTAAGTTTAGGGGAAAGAATAGTGATGTGGACAAATTCCGAAGTTCTGAGGCCGGCAGCCAAACACAACCAAACAACTTGAACCAGCTCATGGCATAACAAACGATGGGTGACTCACTGCAGGGTTCCTCGCTCCCCCTTTGGTGGCCACGTTGTTCAGTCAAATGCGCACAAAAAAAACAAACAAGCAACCGCGGGACCATTTTAATTCCCGTTTGGGAGCAACGCAAAATAATTAATCGCCGCACGTGAGGGGTGACACAGGTGAACTCGATCTACTAGCGAGAAGCTCGAGAACGAAGTGCAAGTACCAACAATCACTAGGTTAACCCAAACCCCTTAAACAGCAGTGATAGCTAGCTACTGCAGATGCTACACAATTAAGTACCATGAAATAAATACAACATACAGGTTAGCTACCAGGTGAAACGCTCCCAACACAGTTGCGTTGGAGCAAACTAGCTTCGTAGCTACCAGGTGAAATGCTCCCAACCCAGTTGCGTTGGAGCAAACTACCTTCCCGGCTACCAAGTGAAACGCTCCCAACACAGTTGCGTTGGAGCAAACTACCTTCCAAGCTACCATGTGAAACGCTCCCAACACAGTTGCGTTGGAGCAAACCACCTTCCCAGCTACCAGGTCAAACGCTCCCAACACAGTTGCGTTGGAGCAAACTACCTTCCAAGCTACCAGGTGAAACGCTCACAACACCGTTGCGTTGGACCAAACTGCCTTCCATGCTACCAGGTGAAACACTCCCAACACAGTTGCGTTGGAGCAAACTACCTTCCAAGCTACCAGGTGAAACGCTCCCAACACATTTGCGTTGGAGCAAACTACCTTCCAAGCTACCATGTGAAACGCTCCCAACACAGTTGCGTTGGAGCAAACTACCTTCCCGGCTACCAGGTGAAACGCTCCCAACACAGTTGCGTTGGAGCAAACTACCTTCCAAGCTACCAGGTGAAACGCTCACAACACAGTTGCGTTGGAGCAAACTAGCTTCCAAGCTACCAGGTGAAACGCTCCCAACACAGTTGGGTTGGAGCAAACTAGCTTCCAAGCTACCAGGTTAAACTCTCCCAACACAGTTGCGTTGGAGCAAACTAGCTTCCAGGCTACCAGGTGAAACGCTCCCAACACAGTTGCGTTGGAGCAAACTAGTCTGATAAAACTAAACATTGACTCACTCTTTCGGTTCGAGAAGAGGTTTCTGACATTCATCGTCCATTCCAGCTTCAGGAGAACCTGGAACAGAGTAAAGATAAGTCTTGGATATAAGTGTCAGCAAACATCTCCTAAATGTAAATGTAAAGAAGTATATAAGTATCTGTAGCGATATTAATTACAATGAGATGTATTATAGTCCAGGTCATGATGCAAATTAAGAGATGCAATACATAAAATACATAAAACTGAAACTCGATCTCAACTCAAAGCATACTATTCAAAGAAGTGACAAGAATTAATTTGTGATGAGTGAATTGATCTGTACACCTAAGGATATGTAAACAAAAATGTGAGAGGTTTTAATTGATTTCCCTGTCATGGCATCTCAACTGCAGTAGGTGGAAGAGTTGGTACATAGTCAGACATGGTTAATCATAATGATGATAGCAGTGGCACTTAATGCATGCATTATTAAGCAATTCAGAGTTGATGATATGATTCCTTGGAAATGTCCAGAAGCAAAACTTACGAACAACTGAGGAGCCACTCCCAGTGCGGGTATGTGTTTGCGTTGGTGTCTAAAGGAGCTGGGATCCTCTCTGGGTGAGTCCAGTCACCACAGAAGTTGGAACGTATCCAGTCACCATTGACAGGTGAAGTTAGACCGTGACCCGTCAGTCACAATGGGGGTGAAGGGCTTGTGGTCACTGCTGGAGGGAAACAGCCAGATCTACCAGGACATCAAATTCAGTAACAGCGAGCAGGTGGTGGATGGCTGTAACCTGGCCTACCACCTCTTCAACATGGCCAACCTGGACCAGAACCCCGGCGGGGAGTACCTGGCCTTCCAGGCGGTGGTCCAGGCTTTTTTCAAGACTCTGGACAACTGTAGAATCAAAGCATACGTTGTGATTGACGGAGGCTTCGGCACCAGCGACGTCCAACTCAAAACCAGGATGAGCCGTCTAAGCGCCCTTCTCCAGCATATCCCTGCCGCTCTGACTAGCGAGAAAAAGGGCATCTATCCCCCCTCTGTAATGTCAGTATTTGAGCAGACGCTGAACGACCTGAGGGTGCCGCAGGTCAAGTGCTTCGGAGAGGCAGACGGCCAGCTGGCTGCCCTGGCCAGAGAGGTTTCCTGCCCGTTGCTGTCCGAAGACACCGACTTCTACATTTATGACCTTCCAGAAGGGGTTTTGCCCCTAGCTCCCTTCTGGAAATCAGTTAAAGACAGTCCGGCCAGCAGTGAAATCCACTGCAAGCTATACACCACGACCAAGTTCTGCACCGTGTTCAATATCGACCCCCAGTTGCTGCCCATCTTTGCCTCGCTGGTCAAGGTAGACCACGTCAAACTCAACAAGCTAGACAACGTCAAATTTCCACGGGAAATTCTTTCTCTGCTTTTGACCCATCCGGGTAGCCGGTGAACACATACACACACAGAGGTCCACACACGTGGGGTACACAAATACAGGTGCACACACAGGTACACCGGCACTACCGGAGCAGTGGGCTGCCGCGGTGCAGCGCCCGGGGAGCAGGTGGGGGTTTCAGGTGCCTTGCTCAAGGGCACCTCATCCGTGGAGGTTCGGGATTCGAACTTGCCACCTTCCGGTTACCAGTCCAACTCCTTCACCAGTATGCCACGGATGCCCACATCAGGCGGAGGTGAAGAATATGCTGAGGGAGTCCATGCTGGAGTACGAGCTCCCCAGCTCACCAGCTCCTCTCTTGATTGGCTTCTTGAGTAAGGGCACCGTTCCGCAGCTGCCTGCTAAGTTGAGCTCCGTCCCTGAGTGGGTCCGTGCCTCCCTGGCCATGGGAGGCCTGGGAGCTAACATACTTCAATATGACATACTTCTGCACAGGAGGAAGATTTTGAGGATCCAGGTGGAGCGCTGCGACCTGCAGAGCTCCAACCTCATCTCACGGCCCATCCGGCAGGTGTTGTACGGGCTGCTGCTGGGCCAGGGGGGGGGGGCGGAGGTGGACGAGGTGGACCGGGATGGTCTGGATGCCGTTAATCCCGAGGTGAAACCGGAGGTCGAACATCAGAAGCTGATGCTGGACTCTCTGCCCCAGGTAGGCCATACCGACTCATTCAGCTGGATGACAGATGGATAAGAGATGGAGCAAAGATGTATAATGGATGGACGCTGGCAGTCGGCATGGTTAGCTCCAAACAAAGAAAAGGGCTAGGCTAAATCGATGAAACCGATACGTTTGTTTTGGGTAACTTAATTAGGGTTAGGGATACATAACAGACATTATATTATACACAACTGTTTTTTTTGTCATAGCAACGCGTCATTCATATCAAATCTGTCCAATTCCTCACTCTACCCGATACTGTCAACTTGTTTAAGAACTACCTCGGTGTAATTAATATTTTAGTTGTATTACGTAATTACAGGGATAATAAACAGAAAACTTTTAATGAACCTAATTTAAAAAAATGCTTTTCATTTTTTTTTCATTGTTGGAAGGCTGCTGGCTCCCATGCAACATAGAAGGGTAGAACCAGACTGGCAGGCTCCGTAAACACCCATTCAATTCTGTTTCATTAAGCAGAGGACAGGTGTGCCCCATCATCGTATCAGTAGGGGAGCAGGTAGCCTTGTCACACAATGACAATAGCAGTGTTAACTTTTAGAGGGAGCCATCGAATGCAAACTAATTTACAATCTGTGTGTCGAGCAGACCCCGCTGTGAGGCTGCAGGTGTGTCTGGAGACGCTGGGCGTGGAGGAAAAGACGCTGGAGGGAGTTCCGGCTCATCTGCGCCTCCCAGTGGCTGTGACCCGCTACTGGCTGAGGAGGGCCAGCCCTGGGCCGGACCTGACCCACCTCAAAGCTCTGCTGATGGTCTTGGTCCAAGGAGAACTGAACCGACAGACAGGAGGGACAACAGGTAGGTAGCACTTGTTTTCAAGTAAAGTACCTTCCTCACTCATTACTCCCTCCCTATGTGTGCATGCTTATGTTTGTGTTTAGGCTGGCAGGGATATATCTTATCAGGAAAGCGGAACTTAAAGTGTGTGTGTGTGTGTGTGTGTGTGTGTGTGTGTGTGTGTGTGTGTGTGTGTGTGTGTGTGTGTGTGTGTGTGTGTGTGTGTGTGTGTGTGTGTGTGTGTGTGTGTGTGTGTGAAGGCTGGCAGGGGGATACCAAACACCTCTCTCAGTCTCTGGATGGTGCCGTGGCTCACAGCTTCAACCAATGGCAGGCCTGCCTGAAGGACGCCTCCCAGCTCAACCTGCTGCTCTGCAAGCCCCTCCCTGGACCCCACTACACCTGGTGAGACACCCAGACAGTACTGTTTCCATAGCAACACCATCACCCAGACAGTACTGTTTCCATAGTAACACTAACCCAGACAGTCCTGTTTCTATAGCAAAACCAAAACTAGTCATTACTTATTCCATTGTGAGCCCATCATATAAAGTTCAAGTCAGAAGTAACTTTAAAGAACAGAATAACATCACAAGACTGTGATATTGTAATAGTGATACTGAGACCGTTTAACAGATACACTTTTGTGAAAGAACAAGTTGAGGGTTGGGTCAACAGAATTTAGTTTTAAGATAAGATAAGTGCTTCATTAATCCCAGACGGGTTGGTCCAGGTTGTACCAGGGCAGGCTGGTGCACCGGCGGCAGAAGGAGCTCCAGGAGAGGGAGCCAGAGGACATCGTACAGGGCGAACAGTTCATCAGTCTGTACAGTAGCCTCATGGAAGCACTCACCCACACCCAGGGGCCAACAGGAGGGCTGGGGGGGCCTGAGGCCCAGCTGAGGGCCAGCATGGAGCACCTTCACCTGAACACCCAGGACTCGGGTGGGGAATGGAAGAAGGCTCAAGGCAGGAGGAAGGAAAGAGGGGACAAGACAGACAGGTAGGTAGCACATGTGGTGTTCAGCAAAAAAACAAAACAAACAAACACTCACCACCTGTGTGTGTGTGTGTGTGTGTGTGTGTGTGTGTGTGTGTGTGTGTGTGTGTGTGTGTGTGTGTGTGTGTGTGTGTGTGTGTGTGTGTGTGTGTGTGTGTGTGTGTGTGAAGGCTGGCAGGGGGTCACCAGCCACAACCCTCAGCCTCTGGATGGTGTCGTGGCTCACAGCTTCAACCAATGGCAGGCCAGCCTGAAGGACGCCTCCCAGCTCAACCTGCTGCCGCTCACGCCACACCCCAGGCCAAGTGGGTTCGGGGGGTCCAAAGCCCAGCTGAGGGCCAGCATGGAGCACCTTCACCTCAAATCCCAAAAAGAGGAGGAGGAGGAAGAGGAGGAGGAGCTGGGCGGGGCGGCGGGCCTTGATCAGGGATCAGATGGGCCTTGAGAGGAGGTTCAAAGCAGGAGGAGGAAGCAGCAGAGGGAGGGGTGAGAGTGAGCAGGAAGGGGGGAGGCGGAGGAGGAACAGTGTTGGTGTAACGCGTTACCGTCATATATTACATTAAGCAGCAAAAGAGATATAAAACCTGTTCTTTACATCATTTTTGGTAATGCATATTCAATAAGAAACTAGGAAGGAAGAGAAAGGAGAGTTGAGAACAGTTCAAGATTAGAATAAGATGTTGTCATCACAATATTATGGTAGTGGGCTTTTTCTAAGAGTGAATCATCAGTTGTCTTTCGGGCTTGGTTAAAATAATCGATTTTCTGATTGAAATCGATCTTACTTTGAATTTTCTTATAAATGAATGCAATTTGATGATCGATCTTTCAAAACAACCACCACTGTTTCCTGAGCTGCATGAGGAGGCTCCAATCGCTCAGAGAAAGGAGAACAGATGTACTCCTCCCCACCGACGCAGGGAGGAGAACCAAACGGTTGGCTCAAACCGGCAGGAGCAATCTGACTAATCAAAGATTACAATGACAAAAAACATGTGAGGGGATCTTTATCAAACACAAACAAAGAACACACCATTGGGAAGCTTAATGTTCTATTCATTTAAATTAACTAAAGTGGAGTCACTCTGCAGGACATTTTGAGGCAGACCGGTTAGTGGAGACCAGAAAGGGCGAGACTAGGCTGAGAGCAGCTGCTATTCCCATTCCCCATCTTTCAGTTGAGGTCTAAGATGAAGGTTGGTCCTGCTCTAAATTTATTCAGTAAGGCAACAAGTGCTGGGTTGATGGAGGAGTACCAAAAGGTCGTCACGTTTCTTCAGGACACTCCGGCGATTGCTAATTGAACTATAGGGCGATTGCCTTGGGCGACAAATGTGTTGAGAGCCCCCTCTAGTGGCGCCCTTAATTCCCACAAATCATAGAATTCGAACAACAAGCAAAATAATTCATGTTTATTAAATATATATCATCCTAGGGCGCCCTCAACCACACATTTAGTTGTCAACCAGATTATAAGACCTAATTGCTGATTTTTGTAAATCATTATCCAATGATTTGCATTGAAGCTCAATGGCAGCTGAGCATCAAGTGCTCAAGTCCCTGTCCTTCTTCATCGGCTGGAGGTCCAACTCCAGGGCCGGCTTCTGCTGCCCGAGGCTGCGGCTCTCCTTTTTGTGCTCAGAACAGTCTCATTAATAATGAATGCACAGAGAAGGATTCACAAATGTATTTTGTGATTTATATATTAAGTACTCTCTTCTCACAAATACATTTCAATGCACTTACAAAAGGATATCGGTATGTATAAATGTAAATTAAATCCATAAACAAATATGTTTCACAAACACATTTCTGATCCACACACAAACGTGTCTTGTTTTAAATAAATGTAATAAACACAGGGAGAAACACGTAAAC
Source organism: Gadus morhua (assembly GCF_902167405.1). Lineage (NCBI taxonomy): Eukaryota > Metazoa > Chordata > Actinopteri > Gadiformes > Gadidae > Gadus > Gadus morhua. The sequence continues at coordinate 27,394,035 of NC_044058.1, read as the reverse complement.
ACACACACACACACACACACACACACACACACACACACACACACACACACACACACACACACACACACACACACACACACACACACACACACACACACACACACACACACACACACACAGAACCACGTAAACACACACAGACACACACGTAAACACACAGACACACACGTAAACACGCACACTATACTGCATTACTATAATTGCCATTTAGACTGATTACATTAGCGCTAATGCAATCACATCAGATCTGATTGCCCTGTTTTATCTCGTAAAATAAATAAATAATCAAATTCTTGAATATAATATATCCCGGGTTTGGATTGACCTGGGCACTGTTACATTTCTTTGGGGAAAAGCCTCACAATGGAGAGGGACAATCAATAACAGAGTTTGTTTTCATCAATTTGGGAGACCGCTTATCTCGTTATGAAGAGGTTGGTTAGGAAAATGAGAGCCCGACAGGACAGACTAATAAACCAAACAGTAGACATCAATAATTGCAATAATCCCATTTCCAAATGCCTTCATTATACCTAGTTCGTATGCGACCCAAACAAAAAATAGAAAAGGTACATTAATATTTGATCACTTTTATTCTAGACAGGCTTTTCATGCGCTGCGTTCGATACGGAGGGAAACTCTTTATCGGCTCGAGCTTCTCGCTTGTCACAAAGATCCCGTTCTCGTTCTCATTAGCTATTTATCCCGCACGTGCGGGATGATTTCTTTTGTTTTTTTGTGCGCTTTTGACTGAACAATCCGGACAACGTGGCCACCAACGGGGGAGCGAGGACGCCGCCATGTAAGTCACCAATCGTTTGTTATTCCTTGAGCTGGTTGAAATTGTTTGGTTGTGTTTGCCTGCTGGCTTCAGAATGTGTCCACCGCGCACACACATCGCTATATTCTTCCTTGAGCTGGTTGAAGTTGTTTGGTTGTGTTTGGCTGCTGGCTTCAGAATGTGTCCACTGCGCACACACATCGCTATATTCTTTCCCCTAAACTTAACCTGGACTTTACCGCTCGTCCGCTTGGTTTTTGCTCATTCTAAGTTTAGTGCGGTGTTGTAGGTTGTTCACCACTGGACTGGTGTTTGAAAAGCTGTCGGACCGACTTCACTAGACGAATGACTGCGGGCATGTTATGGTTTGGTTTCAATTGTTGGTTTTTGGCTTGGTAGGTTAGAATTTAAGAGATCGATAAGATGACAGTAGGTTGTACATACACATGCACAGTAGATTCTCCCTTTTTGAATCTTTCCTTTTCACAACTTTCCATACATTTGCAAACTGTTGACTGCCGCTGAAGTTGTAGGCTACTGCTGCTTGATTACTTCAATGTGGTTTTATTCTGTGCTAAACGATTTTTAATTCTTTGCAATGTGGTTTGATTCTATGCACTACGATTTTAATTCTTTGCAATTCTATGCACTACGATTTTAATTCTTTGCAATTCTATACATTATACGATTTTAATTCTTTGCAATTCTATGCACTACGATTTTAATTCTTTGCAATTCTATGCACTACGATTTTAATTCTTTGTAATTCTATGAACTACGATTTTAATTCTTTGCAATTCTATGAACTACGATTTTAATTCTTTGCAATTCTATGCACTACTATTTTAATTCTTTGCAATTCTATGCACTACGATTTTAATTCTTTGCAATTCTATGCATTATACGATTTTAATTCTTTGCAATTCTATGCACTACAATTTTTCATTCTTTGCAATTCTATGCATTATACGATTTTAATTCTTTGCAATTCTATGCACTACGATTTCAATTCTTTGCAATTCTATGCACTACTATTTTAATTCTTTGCAATTCTATGCATTATACGATTTTAATTCTTTGCAATTCTATGCACTACAATTTTTCATTCTTTGCAATTCTATGCATTATACGATTTTAATTCTTTGCAATTCTATGCATTATACGATTTTAATTCTTTGCAATTCTATGCATTATACGATTTTAATTCTTTGCAATTCTATGCACTACGATTTTTCATTCTTTGCAATTCTATGCATTATACGATTTTAATTATTTGCAGTTCTATGCTCTTTGTGATTTCAATTCTTTGCAATTCTATGCACTACGATTTTAATTCTTTGCAATTCTATGCACTACGATTTTTCATTCTTTGCAATTCTATGCATTATACGATTTTAATTATTTGCAGTTCTATGCTCTTTGTGATTTCAATTCTTTGCAATTCTATGCACTACGATTTTAAGTCATTGCAATGTGGTTTTATTCTGTGCAATATAATCTGAAATATGTACTCGGACAATTGCAGTTGTCCAATTGGGGAGTATAGCCGACCTTTGGCTATAAGATGTGTAGGCTATGTAAACATACTGACTGTATAGTAAATTTCACCTGGTAGCCTGGAAGCTAGTTTGCTCCAACGCATGTTGGGAGCGTTTCACCTGGTAGCCTGGAAGCTAGTTTGCTCCAACACAACTGTGTTGGGGGAGTTTCACCTGGTAGCTTGGAAGGGAGTTTGCTCCAACGCAACTGTGTTGGGAGGGTTTCACCTGGTAACCTGGAAGGTAGTTTGCTCCAACGCAACTGTGTTGGGAGCGTTTCACCTGGTAGCTTGGAAGCTAGTTTGCTCCAACGCAACTGTGTTGGGAGTGTTTCACCTGGTAGCTTGGAAGGTAGTTTGCTCCAACGCAACTGTGTTGGCGCGTTTCACCTGGTAGCCTGGAAGCTAGCTTGCTCCAACGCAACTGTGTTGGGAGCGTTTCACCTGGTAGCTTGTATGCTTCTATGCACTACGATTTTAAATCTTTGCAATTCTATGCACTACGATTTTAATTCTTTGCAATTCTATACATTATACGATTTTAATTCTTTGCAATTCTATGCACTACGATTTTAATTCTTTGCAATTCTATGCACTACGATTTTAATTCTTTGCAATTCTATGAACTACGATTTTAATTCTTTGCAATTCTATGCACTACGATTTTAATTCTTTGCAATTCTATGCACTACTATTTTAATTCTTTGCAATTCTATGCATTATACGATTTTAATTCTTTGCAATTCTATGCACTACAATTTTTCATTCTTTGCAATTCTATGCATTATACGATTTTAATTCTTTGCAATTCTATGCACTACGATTTTAATTCTTTGCAATTCTATGCACTACTATTTTAATTCTTTGCAATTCTATGCATTATACGATTTTAATTCTTTGCAATTCTATGCACTACAATTTTTCATTCTTTGCAATTCTATGCATTATACGATTTTAATTCTTTGCAATTCTATGCACTACGATTTTTCATTCTTTGCAATTCTATGCATTATACGATTTTAATTATTTGCAGTTCTATGCTCTTTGTGATTTCAATTCTTTGCAGTTCTATGCACTACGATTTTAATTCTTTGCAATTCTATGCACTACGATTTTTCATTCTTTGCAATTCTATGCATTATACGATTTTAATTATTTGCAGTTCTATGCTCTTTGTGATTTCAATTCTTTGCAATTCTATGCACTACGATTTTAAGTCATTGCAATGTGGTTTTATTCTGTGCAATATAATCTGAAATATGTACTCGGACAATTGCAGTTGTCCAATTGGGGAGTATAGCCGACCTTTGGCTATAAGATGTGTAGGCTATGTAAACATACTGACTGTATAGTAAATTTCACCTGGTAGCCTGGAAGCTAGTTTGCTCCAACGCATGTTGGGAGCGTTTCACCTGGTAGCCTGGAAGCTAGTTTGCTCCAACACAACTGTGTTGGGGGAGTTTCACCTGGTAGCTTGGAAGGGAGTTTGCTCCAACGCAACTGTGTTGGGAGGGTTTCACCTGGTAACCTGGAAGGTAGTTTGCTCCAACGCAACTGTGTTGGCGCGTTTCACCTGGTAGCCTGGAAGCTAGCTTGCTCCAACGCAACTGTGTTGGGAGCGTTTCACCTGGTAGCTTGGAAGGTAGTTTGCTCCAACGTAACTGTGTTGGGAGCGTTTCACCTGGTAGCTTGGAAGGTAGTTTGCTCCAACGCAACTGTGTTGGGAGCGTTTCACCTGGTAGCTTGGAAGGTAGTTTGCTCCAACGCAACTGTGTTGGGAGCGTTTCACCTGGTAGCCGGGAAGGTAGTTTGCTCCAACGCAACTGTGTTGGGAGCGTTTCACCTGGTAGCCTGGAAGGTAGTTTGCTCCAACGCAACTGTGTTGGGAGAGTTTCACCTGGTAGCTTGGAAGGTAGTTTGCTCCAACGCAACTGTGTTGGGAGCGTTTCACCTGGTAGCTAACCTGTATGTTGTATTTATTCATGGTACTTAGTTGTGTAGCATCTGCAGTAGCTATCTATTACTGCTGTTTAAGGGGTATGGGTTAACCTAGCGATTGTTAGTACTAGCACTTGATTCTATGAACGGGCTTGGGTCTCCAAGCCCGGCCCTATTGGGGTCAGGTCAGGCCCCGATGCCAGCATTGAGTCTGGAGTCCTCTGGACACACGCACTCGCGCAGAAACACGCACACACTACATACTCCATTTCAATTATTGCCATTTAGTCTGATTGCATGAGGGCGAATTCAATCATATCAGATCAGATTGTATTAGCCCTGTTGTCTCGTGATATGTTAAGAATGTATATATATATTAGCAACCCAGTCTCACCATGTCCCGGGTTTGGATCGAACTGGGCCGAGTTACATTTCTTTGGGGAAAAGCATCACAATGGAGAGGGATTTTCAATAACAGTATAAACACTAACCTTTTTGCAACATTCCATTCATTTGCAAACTGTTGACTGCTGCTGAAGTTGTAGGCTACTGCTGCTTGATGACTTCAATGAGGTTTTATTCTGTGCTAAAAGATTTTAATTCTTTGCAATGTGGCTTGATTCTATGCACTACGATTTTAATTCTTTGCAATTCTATGCATTATACGATTTTAATTCTTTGCAATTCTATGCACTTCGATTTTAATTCTTTGCAATTCTATGCATTATACGATTTTAATTCTTTGCAATTCTATGCATTATACGATTTTAATTCTTTGCAATTCTATGCACTACGATTTTAATTATTTGCAATTCTATGCTCTATATGATTTTTATTACTTGCAATTCTATGCACTACGATTTTTCATTCTTTGCAATTCTATGCATTATACGATTTTAATTATTTGCAGTTCTATGCTCTATGTGATTTTAATTCTTTGCAATCCTATGCATTATACGATTTTAATTATTTGCAATTCTATGCATTATACGTTTTTAATTATTTGCAATTCTATGCACTACGATTTTAATTCTTTGCAATTCTATGCATTATACGATTTTAATTATTTGCAGTTCTATGCTCTATATGATTTTAATTCTTTGCAATTCTATGCTCTACGATTTTGATTCTTTGCAATTCTATGCATTATACGAGTTTAATTATTTGCAGTTGTATGCTCTAAATGTTTTTAATTCTTTGCAATTCTATGCACTAAGATTTTAATTCTTTGCAATTCTATGCACTACGATTTTAATTCTTTGCAATTCTCTGCATTATACGAGTTTAATTATTTGCAGTTGTATGCTCTATATGTTTTTAATTCTTTGCAATTCTATGCCCTACGATTTTAATTATTTGCAATTCTATGCTCTATATGATTTTTATTACTTGCAATTCTATGCACTACAATTTTAATTATTTGCAGTTCTATGCATTATAAGGATTTTAATTTTTTTCAGTTGTATGCTCTATGATTTTTATTCTTTGCAATTTTATGCAGTACGATTTTAAGTCATTGCAATGTGGTTTTATTCTGTGCAATATAATCTGAAATATGTACTCGGACAATTGTAGTTGTCCAATTGGGGAGTATAGTCGACCTTTGGCTATAAGATGTGTATGTAAACATACTGACTGTATAGTCAATTTCACCTGGTAGCCTGGAAGCTAGTTTGCTCCAACGCAACTGTGTTGGGAGCGTTTCACATGGTAGCTTGGAAGGTAGTCTGCTCCAACGCAACTGTGTTGAGAGCGTTTCACCTGGTAGCCGGGAAGGCAGTTTGCTCCAACGCAACTGTGTTGGGAGCGTTTCACCTGGTAGCTTCGAAGCTAGTTTGCTCCAACGCAACTGTGTTGGGAGTGTTTCATCTGGTAGCTTGGAAGGCAGTTTGCTCCAACGCAGCTGTGTTGGGAGCGTTTCACCTGGTAGCTTGGAATGTAGTTTGTTCCAACGCAACTGTGTTGGGAGCGTTTCACCTGGTAGCTTGGAAGGTAGTTTTCTCCAACGCAACTGTTGGTGACAGGTATAGGCAGACTGACAGGTCACGTGGTGTTGGGGCTACGTCAGTCAGGATCAGTGGTAAAAGTCAGCTGTTCAAGCGGGTTGGGCTTGAATGAAATGTTTGAGATGAGAGGGGGTGGACGGGGGAAGTCCAACTTTGCTGACCGCACAATCTATTAACATTTAACGCACTTTAGCACCGATCACTTTAGGACTATGCTACTATGGAACGGTTTTAACTTATCTCTAATAAAACCAACAAAACGCAGTACCCTAAGTGGTTCGATAGTCGCCATACATTTGTCAGCAAAACTGTGACACAACCACATGGATTGGAGCCACGAAAGGACCCGACATGTCACAAATGGACGCGTGGAGCAACAAAGGAATGCATGATATGCAAACAATGTAAGGAGGACGCGCACAAACAAACAGACAACAAGGACGGACTGAAAGGATAGGCGGTAACGTACCCGACCCGTTCCGTGACTGCTGTGATACATGATTGATGGGAACACTTTGATCTGGTCCCGCCGCTGAGTGGAAACTGTCTGTCATTGTGAATTGTGATATCACGCTGTGTTCGCTGCCCGCCGGGCCAAGCTGTGTGTGTGTGGCAAACTAACGTGCTCTGCTCTGTCTCTATGCGATCGCCGATAGCTGTGACTTTTTTATGTGGCTGCTTTGCTTTGGATTCTCTCATTGTGATCATTTACTTGTGCGTTCAAGATGAGTGGAACAAGTGTTGGTTCAGATGTTGGGAAACAGGACATGGGAAAGAGGAAAGTAATTCTAACTGAAAAGGCTCTTGCAAATAAAATTGAGTCCATACAAAAGGAACGAAAAAGGAAAGTGGATGAAATAAAGACTGTGATAAGCTCTATGAAAGAGCTCATGAAAGATGGAAAACATGTTTCAGCTGTTAAAGGGAAACTTGATGGCTTGATGAAATTGTCTCACACCTCTAATGAACTACATGCTTCCTTAATGCCTCTCATTCCTCATGATGAACAAGAAAAACAAACCGGTTGGTTCTCAAAAGTCATTAAACATAAAGATGATTTTATTGAGGATGTTAATGCATGGTTTTCTGTAACCAGACTCAGAGGATCCCCAAGCAGGCCTCCGCTGGTGGCTAATAGGTCAAATGAAAGCCCTCTGCTACATGAGGCTGCAGAAGAGGAAAATGGAGGTGTGGAAAATGTGGAAGTGACTGGGCCTCAGTCACATAATGTTCAGGATGATATTCAGCCAGATGACAGCATATCAAACTATAGCAGCCAGAATCATGGTTCAAAATCTATCAGGTCAAAAGTGTCCTCAAATGCATCTGCCCGTGTTAGAGCCGAAGCTGAAATGGCTGCTTTAATAGCTCGTAAAAGGTTGCTCGAACAAAAGCATGCTCTTGAGGAAGAGGAAGCCAAAATAAGGCATGCGCTGCAAGACAGTGGTGTATAAAGTACTCAAAAGCCATACTTAAGTAAAAGTACAGATACCTTACTGGAAAATTACTTAAGTAAAAGTAAAAGTCCCCTGTTAGAATAGTACTTAAGTAAAAGTATTAAAGTATCTGATCTTTACTGTACTTAAGTATCAAAAGTACTTTTCTGATATTAAATATACTTAAGTACTGAAACTAAAAGTACAAGTAACTGCTGTTAATAAAAAAGCAAAGGGTCAGAATTTTGAGAATAATGGAGTTTATTTCAACTAACACGAACACAATAGGCAAAACTCCACAAGGCCATAAACACTTCCGTTCCAACCTACCTCCAGGACCTCCTCACCGCTCATTTTAAATCAAGGACACTCAAACCTCCTTGCAGTGTTAAAGTGTGCTATACAAATTAAATTAATTATTTATCATTATTAAAACAGCACCGAAAGTGTGTGTGTGTGTGTGTGTGTGTGTGTGTGTGTGTGTGTGTGTGTGTGTGTGTGTGTGTGTGTGTGTGTGTGTGTGTGTGTGTGTGTGTGTGTGTGTGTGTGTGTGTGTGTGTGTGTGTGTGTGTGTGTGTGTGTGTGTGCGCGCGTGCGTGTGCGCGCTGGTACACGTTACTTAATATTGATTTTGGTGTCATCCAGGATCGCGGATTTTCGGAAAACTTAAGTCCCTGCCCAAAAAGGGTATTTAAATTAGCTTTGTAGCAAAATGGCACATATACAGCGTATTGAAGTGTATAAGATAGTGTTGTAATACTGCGTGTACAAACCAGCCTGATACAAATAGTAGAATTTTGATAGCCCTTGCCCTCGTCCTAGCCATGCATTTGTGTGTTGACAGTCGTAGGAGTTTTGATCGACGTAGCAACAGTAACTAAGCAAGGGGGCTTTGCGAACGTGCGCTGGGACAGCTGATTCGCCAAACAGGCTCGCAGTCTGTGTTCTACCACAGTCCCCAACGTTATTCTCATATCTCTCATGATTCTTTTTTTTTTTTCTAAAGATGAGTTGATTTTGTAACGAGTAACGAAGGTTTCAAGGGAAATGTAGCGGAGTAAAAGTATCCGTTTTCTTCGCAAAATGTAGCGAAGTAAAAGTAAAAGAGAAATATAAGTAGTAAAGTAAAGTACAAATATCCCAAAAAACTACTTAAGTACAGTAACGAAGTATTTCTACTTCGCTACTATACAACACTGCTGCAAGAGCAGGAAGCTCGAGTCAGAAAGCAAAAGGAACAACTTCAACTTGAAACGGACATGGCCGCATCGGCGGCAAAGCTTAATGTTTTGAGAACCTCTGGGTCAGGGGTTCGAAGTGTTGCTTCTCAGAAATTGGATGGAATGGAAGTCTACTTTGAAAGTGGCCTCAACTTTAATGCAGAGACCTTTGTACGGCAAAATGTTGGAAGAGGACAACCTGCAGAATTTGGAGGCACAAGGCCGAAACAAAGGCAATGTGATGGAAACAAACATCTCCAGAGGACCTCAGCCCCCACCCAGGCTCAGAGCACAGTCCCAAAGGCTACAGGAGCCCCACTGTCTCTGCATAGACACACACAATCTGCTTCCGGAAACATCAGCAGTGAACAGGACACCATGATGTCTATAATGCAAAAACAAAATGACATAACTTCGATGTTGGTGCATCAGCAATGCATTGCTTCACTACCTAAAAGAGTCATCCAACTGTTTGACGGTGACCCTCTGCACTATCATGCCTTTATGCAGTCATTTGAGCAGACCATAGAACTGAGGACTGACGATGCTGTTGACCTCCTGCATTACCTGGAGCAATACACCAGGGGTCAGCCTAAACAGCTAGTCAGAAGTTGTCAACACATGACTGATGGCATTGGATATGCTACAGCAAAGGCTTTACTCCAGGAACACTTTGGAAATGAGCACGTCATAGCATCCGCTAATATGGACAAGATCTTTGCATGGCCAGCAATAAAGTCGGAGGATGGAAAAGCTTTACAAGCATACAGCTTATTCTTGCGAGGATGTCACAGTGCCATGAAAGATGTATACAACCTATCTGACTTGAACACGTCTGCAAACATGGTCTCTGTGATCAAGAAGCTGCCTTACAAGTTGAGAGACAAGTGGCGAGCGAAGGCATGCGACATTCAGGAAAAGCATCGGAAAAGAACTATGTTTGCTGATATTGTGACCTTTGAGCGTGAAGTTAGGATCACTACAGACCCTGTATTCGGAGACATACAAGATGCTCCAGTCATAGGGGCCTTCAAAGAAAGTGGTAGAGCTAAACCTGTGCCTCGTCCTAAGGCTAGAGGAAGCAGCTTTGCCACAACTTTCACTACTGTGGAAAGAGATGCTCATTGGGAGAACAGGGTTAAAGATGGACCCGAGAAGACCTGCCTTTTCTGCAAAAAGGGTAGACACACACTGGAGTCGTGTTTTCTATTGGAGAAGAAAGCTCACAGTGAGAAGATGGAGTTCCTGAAGAAAAATGGAGTTTGCTTTGGCTGCTTGTGCACTGGGCACATCAGCAAGGAGTGCAGGAAACGTCTGTCTTGCAAGACATGTGGCTCACGACACCCCAGCTTGCTCCATATCCACTCTAAGGAGAATGGAGATCCAGAGAAAGGCAGGAGCAACTCTGACAGAGCAGTGGACAGTGCTCTAGTCGAAGTCCAAACCGGTGGTCTTACTGGGGCCGGTGAGCAAGATTGTAAGCTTGCTATCGTGCCAGTCAAGGTTAAGTCCAGTAAAGGTCAAAGGTCAGTCAAAACCTACGCCTTTCTGGACCCAGGGAGTTCAGCGTCCTTCTGCACAATGGGTCTGATGGATAAGCTGGGACTCTCTGGGAGAAGAACAAGGATTCTTTTACGTACCATGGGCCAAGAGAAGGTGGTTGACAGTTGCATTGCATCGGACTTGGAGGTCGCTGGATTGGACAGTGACTGGTACTGTGAAATGCCGAAGATCTTCACCCAACATCAAATGCCTGTTAACAGAGGTAACATCCCACGACAGCAAGATCTGGAAAGATGGCCACATCTGAAGCCTGTCTATCTGCCACAGATAGATGCAGACGTGGAGATGTTAATTGGATTGAATGTTCCCAGAGCATTGGAACCACTGGAAGTCATCCGAAGTGTGGATGGAGGGCCATATGCGGTCAAAACAATGCTTGGATGGACTGTAAATGGACCCCTTGGAGGAGAGGGCAGAGACGATCCTGTGACTCAGTCTGCAGTTAGCATCAACAGATCTCTGCTGTCACTCTTGACGAGCTCTGGAACCAACAATTCAAGACTGACTTCCCTGAAAACAGCCAGGATGAACTGCAAGGGCTGTCAAGGGAAGTTGCAGAGCAACGTACTCTCAACCTCAAGGGGAGGTTTGGCAGGGATGCGGCATTCCAAAAAGACTATACTACATTTATGGACAACCTGATATCCAGTGGATATGCAGAGAGAGTGCCAGCTACAAGTCAGGAACGATGCGACGGCAAGGTTTGGTATATCCCTCATCACGGTGTATACCATCCCAAGAAAGGGAAGATCCGTATCGTCTTTGACTGCGCAGCAACATTTCAAGGCGCATCACTAAATGCACATCTCTTGCAAGGACCTGACCTGACAAGCGCACTGGTGGGAGTCTTGACCAGGTTTAGGATGGAGCCCATTGTTCTGATGTCTGACATTGAGGCCATGTTCCATCAGGTTCGAGTGCCAGAGACAGATGCAGACCTACTTCGATTTCTCTGGTGGCCCAATGGAGACTTCTGTCAACAGATGGTGGAATACCGGATGGTGGTCCATTTGTTTGGCGCGACGTCATCACCAAGCTGTGCTAATTTCGCTCTCCGAAAGTGTGCTGAAGATAACAAACAGCTCTTTAACCAGAAAGTGTTTGATACCATCATGCACAGTTTCTATGTCGACGACTGCCTGGCTTCAATAGCCTCAGAGGATGAAGCCATAACCCTTTACCAGGATTTGCTAAAGCTCTGTGCCAAGGGAGGCTTTCATTTGACGAAGTGGCTGAGTAATAGTCGTCGTGTGCTGGCAGCAATACCGGAGGAGGAAAGAGCGAAGGACGTTAAAGACCTGGATCTGGACCACGACATCCTACCAGTTGAGAGGGCACTGGGAGTGCGTTGGTAAGTTCAGTTTAAGCTTTCAGGACAGACCGCTGACACGCAGAGGAATCCTTTCTACTGTCAGCTCTTTCTACGACCCTCTTGGAATCTTGTCCCCTGTGGTTTTCACAGCCAAGAGGATCATTCAAGACCTATGCCGGCAGGGGCTAGGATGGGACGATGTCATACCAACATCTGTAGCCCAGAAGTGGGTCAACTGGCTCAAGGAGTTACACCTGTTGGAGGGCTTCAGCGTTGGACGATGTTTAAAACCGCCCAACTTTGGAGAAGCAACCAGTGCCCAGTTGCATCACTTTGCTGACGCAAGTGAGGAGGGATACGGTACCGTCACCTACCTGCTGTTGCCCAATGACTATTCTCAGATCCACGTTGCCTTCATAATGGGAAAATCCAGGGTGACACCTTTAAAGCCTGTGACGATCCCACGTATGGAGTTGATTGCGGCTGTGGTGGCAGCTCGCATGGACACGCTATGGAGGAAGGAGCTGAGACTGCAGCTACAAGACAGTGTTTTCTGGTCAGACAGTACATCGGTGCTGAAATACATCAAGAACCAAACATCAAGGTTTCGCATCTTCGTAGCGAACAGAGTCACAGAGATCCTCAAAATGTCTGAAGCATCACAGTGGAGGTATGCGAGTACCGCACACAACCCTGCAGATCTTGCCTCCAGAGGCATGAGAGCGGAGCTGTTCCTCAAGAATGAGACATGTATATCTGGACCTTCATTTCTCATGCAGGAAGAGGAGACTTGGCCTGTTAACCCAGACAACTTGGGAGAACTTCCACCTGGGGACCCAGAGGTCAAGGTGTCGGCTGCCGTTGTCTCTGTGGAACAAGAGGAGGATGCTGTGCTGAGACTGATCAACCGCAGCTCATCTTGGAAACGTCTCACGAGAGTGATGGCATGGATCTTGAGACTCAGAACCTTACTTTGGAACAACAGGAAGAGGAGAGAAGTCACTGCATGTGATTCTCAGCCAGCATTGAACCTAACTAAACACAAAGATGTTCTTGACAAGGAGATTTGCCTCTCATTGGAGGAGATCAAAGGAGCTGAACTGGAGATAATCAAGATCTGTCAAAGAAGAAAGTTCTCTGAAGTGTTATCTTGCCTCCAAAAGGGAGAGTGTGTGAAAGGGAACAGTCACATTTACAGACTCAGTCCGATACTGGAAGAAGGTGTGTTGAGAGTCGGAGGCCGACTTAGTAAGGCTGCCATGCCCGAAGAGTCTAAACATCCAGCCATAATAGCAAAGGATCTCCACATCTCAGACCTCAGGGAGACAACGGGCTGGAGGAGACGGGCTTGACCTGGGACACATGGAAGGTCGGATGTATATGGAGAGATGGGGGAAGTCGGAGACGAACGGCACAGGGGTTGATGATAGCCTCAATCTCAAAAGGTACAATGAACCGGGGGGAGATTTTAGGAGAAATTCCCTTCAAGGGAAGATCCTTCGCCCGAAGCCAAACCCTCTGTCCGGGAGCGTACTGGGGTGCAGGTAGGCGGCGCCTATTGGCCTGTAGTTGGGAGCGGGAGGATGCGCGGACCAGCGCAGCGTGTGCGCGCTTCCAAGTACGCCGGCACCTGCGCATGTGGGCCTGGACAGACGGGACTGAAATCTCCTCCTCCAGCTCGGGGAACAGGGTTGGTTGATAACCCAGCGAGGCCATAAACAGGGATAAACCGGAGGACGCGTTGACCAGCGTGTTGTGGGCATACTCGACCCAGGGGAGCTGAGAGTTCCAGGATGAGGGGTTGGCTTGAGAGATACAGCGGAGCGCTGCGTCCATCTCCTGGTTGACCCCCTCTGATTGTCCGTTGGACTGGGGGTGGAATTCGGAGGAAAGGCTGGGTGTGGCCCCTAGAGCAGCGCAGAACGCGCGCCACACCCGAGAGGTGAACTGAGGGCCTCTGTCTGAGACGATATCCACCGGAATGCCATGAAGGCGGGAAACGTGCTGGACCAGGAGGTCCGCGGTCTCTCTTGAAGAGGGGAGCTTGGGGAGCGCGATGAAGTGTGCGCCCTTGGAGAAGCGGTCTATCACTGTGAGGATGGTGGTGTTACCCTCGGACGTGGGCAGACCGGTGACGAATTCCAGGGCGATGTGAGACCACGGTCGACTCGGAATGGGTAGAGGTCGCAGCAGACCGGAGCGGGAATGAGTAGAAGTTTTATTCCGGGCGCAGGTTGCGCATGCTGCTATGAAAGCGCGGACGTCCGCATCCATGGACGACCAGCAAAAACGCCGGCGGATGAAGTCCAGTGTGCGGGTGATTCCTGGGTGGCAGGTAAGCCTGGAGGAATGAGCCCAGAGCAGAACCCTGTACCGTACAGCAACCGGGACGGTAGGTGAGGGAGAAATTGAATCGCCCAAAGAACAAGGCCCACCTGGCCTGCCGGGAATTCAGTCTTTTGGCCGACTGAATGTAAGCCAAGTTGCGGTGGTCGGTCCAGACAATAAAGGGCTGGTCTGCGCCCTCCAGCCAATGCCGCCACTCCTCCAACGCGAGCTTGACGGCCAGAAGCTCGCGGTTACCGACGTCATAGTTCCTCTCTGACGGGGACAGCCGGCGGGAGAAGAAGGCGCAGGGGTGGAGCTTGTGGTCAGAGGTAGAACGCTGGGAGAGGACCGCGCCCACTCCGGTGTCAGAAGCGTTGGCCTCCAGCACAAACTGAAGAGCGGGATCAGGCTGCACCAGGATGGGCGCAGAAACGAAGCGGTGCTTGAGGCTCCGAAATGCGGTCTCAGCTTCCGGAGACCACGAAAAGGGGATCTTTATGGAGGTCAAGGCCGTGAGTGGTGCCGCGACTTGACTATAGCCTCGTATGAACCGCCGATAAAAGTTGGCGAATCCCAAGAACTGCTGCAGTCTCTTGCGGGTTGGGGGGAGGGCCACTCGGCCACCGCAGAGACCTTGGAGGGGTCCATGCTGATTTGGCCCTGACCGATTATACATCCCAGGAAGGAGACGGATGGCACGTGGAAGACGCACTTCTCCGCCTTGACATACAGACGATTCTCCAGCAATCGCTGTAGGACCTGCGGGACGTGAACCCGGTGCTCCTCCACAGATTTCGAGAAAATCAAGATGTCGTCGATGTACACAAACACGGAGCGGTTCAGCATGTCCCGGAGGACATCGTTGACCAGGGACTGGAAAACAGCGGGGGCGTTGGAGTGACCGAAGGGCATGACAAGGTACTCGAAGTGACCCAAAGGAGTGTTGAACGCGGTCTTCCACTCATCTCCCTCCCGGATGCGAACCAAATGGTAAGCGTTGCAAAGGTCTAGCTTGGTGAAGACCACGGCTCCGTGGAGGGGGACGAAGGCGGAACTAATGAGGGGCAAGGGATACTTGTTCTTCACCGTGATGTTATTCAATCCCCGGTAGTCGATGCAGGGACGAAGTGTGCCATCATTCTTCCCCACAAAGAAGAACCCCGCTCCAACCGGTGAAGAGGATGGGCGGAAAGAGATTCCCCAATGTACTTCTCCATCGACTCACGCTCGGGCCGAGAGAGATTGACCAGGCGACTCCCCGGAAAGGAGGTCGATGGCGCAGTCATAAGGGCGGTGGGGGGGCAAGGGCAAGGCGTGGGACTTGCTGAACACCTCCCCATGGTCGTGGTATTCCTCCGGAACAGGGAATAGGTTAAGAGGCGTGGGGGCAGGCTCGAGCTCTGGTGCTCGAGGTGACTGAGCGGACCGTATACACTGGGACAGGCAGTGGGTACTCCAGGACATCACGCGACCGGTTCCCCAATCGATCCGGGGGTTGTGCGTCTTCAGCCAGGGGTAACCCAAAACGACCGGGGAGAAGGGGCTGGTAATCAACAGAAAGGAAATGGACTCGTGGTGATTCCCGGAAACGAGTAAGTCTACCGGAACGGTACGGTGCTCCACCCGCGTGAGTGTCCTCCCGTCTAGCGCCTGGGTCTCGATGGGGGAATCAAGCGGGACAGTGTCGATCTTCCATCGAAGGACCAACTCCCGATCAATGAAACTCTCGTCAGCCCCGGAGTCCAGGAGGATAGAGAGCGGGAGGGCCTGATCCTGCCACAGGAGGACAGCTTCCAGGAGGGGACGGGAGACCGAGGGGTTACGGGAGCGGCTCGCCAGGTTCCCTTGGCTTACTGGCAAGCCCGATCTTTTCCCGAAAGCGAGGGACAGCCAGACCGGAGGTGGCCCGAAAGACCACAGTAGAGGCAGGAACCGGAGCGCATACGGCGTTCCCTCTCCGCGGGGGAGAGATTTGTGCGTCCGATCTGCATGGGCTCGGGGGAGTGTCCCCGCTCGCGGCGGGGTGGAGCGGAGAACGAAGCGGAGGGCCGAGGTGTTGCAGGCGGCTCGGACCTGTGCGAGACTGGGCGTGACCCTCTCTCCCTGCGGCGTTCGCTCAACCGATTGTCAAACCGAATGGAGAGGGCGATCAACTCATCCAGACCCGCGGATTCCTCCCGAGAAGTCAGCTGGTCCTTGATGTCGTCAGATAGAGCGTTTAAGAAAACCCCCTGCAGGGCTTCCTCGTTCCAGCCGCTCTCAGCCGCCAGGGTGCGGAACTCAACAGCGAAGGAGGCGACGCTGCGGGATCCCTGGCGGAGATGCAGAAGGCGCTGAGAAGCCTCCTTTCCCCGGACCGGGTGATCGAAAACCCTCCGCATCTCCTCGGTGAAGGCGGAATAGTCACTGCAAACCGCGGAACCACGTTCCCACACGGCCGTAGCCCAAGCGAGCGCCTCGCCTCGCAGGGAACCGATGAGGTAGGCGACCCGTGACTTGTCGGTGGGGTAGGTCAGAGGCTGCAGTTCGAAGACCAAAGAACACTGGAGAAGGAAGGACCGGCAGGATCCCAGGTCCCCCTCGTAGCGTTCTGGGGCAGGAATGTACGGCTCCCGGGACGAAGCCGATGGACCCGGAACAGCGACGGATGGATCAGGAGAGACGGCGCGCTGGGAGCGTACAAAGGAAGGAGAGTGTTACCACGGGGACAGACTGCTATAAAGCTCGAGATTGCTGGTTGGACCGATACTGACTGTGCAGAAGTAACGACGAACTGGCGCCGGCTGGCAGGAGATCTCCGACTGAAGTAGGGACTGGTGATGAGATTACTGCAGACAGGTGTGGAAGGAGAAGGACCACCGGCGCCAAGTGGCCACTAGGTGGAGGTAGTGGACCGCGTAGCAGGACGCGGCGTGACACATATGGTTCTCACTGTACCATAATCATCTTGCTAGATATGCCTCATGCTGTCCTTCATATTACTTATTTGCAAGGAATTTAAGCATTGACAATTATTTATGAACGTTGAACCATGAAAGAAATGTCTTGGATTATTTTTGTTCAGGGGTAGGGTTGGCCCCTGAACATTTAATTTCAAGATCAGTGTTCTACAGTGTTTGTCAAATTCAGGACTGGCGCTGGGAGCTGTAGGTGGAGGGAAGACCAAGAGTGGTGCAGCTCTGCAGATGCTGAAGGGTAAGACAATGGAATACATATATTGATGGCTTGCTTGGATTTTCTAGAATGACACGGTCAGCGACTCATCGTACAGATCTAAAGTAATCCATACAGATGTGTTCATTCTGACTGGCTGTTAAGAAAGCATTCTCGGCCACTAGGACTAGTCCGGATGTGTATGACATGTGGCTGGCTTTTGGGGTTGGGAGTAATAACTATTGTAATTAGTTCCATCAAAACAGCCCACTATGTACTGTGCTGTAAAAGTGCATGTAAAATACACTATTGACATCTGTGTGAAGTGTTGGACTGCATTAATGGGGAGAAAACAAATGTCCAGTGTGCCAATGGGTCACGTTTGTTCCTGAAGGGTCTGAGGCGACGCAGTCGGAGGTCCCTGCGGTGGCGGTCAGCGGGAGGTGTCAAGACCAACCAGCTCCTCGTCCAGGAAAGGTGAATTCATCAGACCGATTAAAGGTTCAATAAAGTAAATCTTATCATCTGAAAAATCCAGGACACAGTAGCTGGGTTTATCAGCAAATTGTAGCTGGGCTTTTGGTCACCCAGAATAAAAGTGGTACCGTATCCCCAACGTCATAATGATGTAAACCCAACACTAACATTTCGGGAAGCTTTCAGTGCATCTTGACAATGCCACTGTTGGATTCATTTACACTTGGTTGGGGCCATTGTATAAAATTAATCCATCGATACCATCTCAAAATAATGCTCTCATAGTGTGTGCTTTTGATTTTTTTTTTTTTCGCTTTGTCAAACTGATATTGGCTAATGCTTAAGATTCGTACAAATGAATAATTGCCCTTCCCAGTCACACAATGCTTGCTTGTATAGTTTTTATACCTACCCTTGGTGTATATTTTTTGCCCTTCTTGCTATTACTAATTTCCACTTGGGATCAACAAAGTACTGTTTTTTTCAGGTCACGATGGAATAGCAGATGGCTGTGCAGTTGCCATGGCGGAGAGACCCAGGTGAGAACTTTGATAAATGGTTACTTCATTCTTAAATGGACCAAACGGCAATAACTTTATCCCTCCCAATTTTCATAAAAAGGTTGAAGACTCCCTGGGAATAGCTCAACTGACTTGTATCAATTATACATATACATTTATTGATGAAAGATGGTAATCCAGCACTGACGTTTTTGATGTTGTTGCCGTAATGACTTGAAGCCTTTTCTCTCCTGTAAATCGATCTCAAATCCAACCTAAATTACTGAATGTAATGACCTATGTTTGACGCCAGATGGTGCTGTTACTGCATTTGTGTCTTTGATTGGCCTTCACGTTTGGTGATAAATGTCTTCTAAATCGGCCAGCACACTGTGAGACTGACTTTCCTCTTTGCCTTAAATATATTTCAGAGTACGATGACCGAACAGTTGATCTACAACAGTGGCCTACTCCCCATCCACCCTGAGGATCCCTGGCTACACCTACAATCCAATCTACCCCAGACATAACCACTTGGAGCTCAACTACTCCTACAATTCCCCCTGCCTCCTACACACCATACTGTTACCACTTTACCATTTTAACTTTAAAAAAAAGTACTGTAATTCACACCATGTTGTAGGAAAAGCATGTTTACCTGAATGATTTATGCCTTTTATTTCTGTGACCCCAACTATTGTATTTCTGACCCAGTTATCTCTGAACCCTCTTTCTAAGGGAGCGACTAAAGGGACAAAGCTGGAGCTAACCTGAGCTTAACAATCTTTCTAATCTTTCTTTCAAATGCCCTAGCTTGAATCACATAAAATGCCTAAAGTAACTTGTCTAACAAAACAAAAAGCCACCTAATACCCAAACTTAACCATCTAACTAAAGATCTCAAATGCCTAAACTCTCTTACCCTAAACTGAACCATTTAACTAAACATCTCAAAGGCCTAAACTCGCTTACCTCAACCTAACCTAATACCCAAACTTAACCATCTAACTGAAGAGCTCAAACGCCTAAACTCTTACCATAACATAGTACCTAAACTGAACCATCTTACTAAACATCTCAAAGGCCTAAACTCGCTTACCTCAACCTAACCTAATACCCAAACTTGACCCTCTAACTAAACATCTCTAATGCCTAAACTCTTTCCTAATACCTAAACAATCTTTAATACAATCACTAATGCCTAAACTTAACCAAACACCAATAGTAAAAGTTAACCATCCTTAATCTTAAACCCAAACCACACTTGTCCCTGGGTCGCTCCACTTTGTTTCTTTAAAGGCATCTCTTTTCCCCCGCATCTGTGTTTTATTCCTTGAGGACTTCAAGTACTTCAGATGATGTTTGAAAACTTGTTTCATTAATAAAATACTTCATCTTTACCTCTCCTGGAACCGTCACCTTATCGTGGTGGAGAGGTTTGCGTGTCCCTGTGAACCTGAGGGCTGTGTTGTCTGGAGCCTTGTGCTCCTGGTAGAGTCTCTCATGGCAGAGTGGTCTCAGGTGAGGGGCCAGACTAAGAATGGTTCAAAAATCCTCAATGAATAACGTAAGAAGAGGAGATGTGACCCGGCCCGGAGGAAGCCCGGGGCCCCCGTCTGGAGCCAGGCCCAGACGGAGGGCTCGATGGCGAGCGCCTGGTGGCCGGGTTTGCCACGGAGTCCGGTCGGGCACAGCCCGAACAAACTACGTGGCACCCCCCCTCTCTTCATCCCATGGGCCCACCACCTGTGGGAAGACCCGTTGGGGTCGGGTGCGCAGCCACATGGGTGGCAGCGAAGGTCAGGGGTCTCGACGGACCAGACCCGGGCGGCAGAAGCTGGCTCTGGGGACGTGGAACGTCACCTCGCTGTGGGGAAAGGAACCGGAGCTTGTGAGGGAGGTGGAGCGCTATCAGTTAGATCTGGTGGGGCTTACCTCCACGCACAGTCTCAGCTCTGGTACCGTACTCCTGGATAAGGGTTGGAGTCTATTCTTCTAGTAACTTGGCCCCCACTGTTAGTAACTTGTGGGGCCCTGGGCCCCACTGTTAGTAACTTGTGGGGCCCTTGCTCAGGGGGGGCACATGCCCAAGGGCCCCCCTGAGCATGTGCCCGGTGTGCCCGTGCAGTAATCCACCCATGCTAGGCATTACCAACAGATCGACGAATTACCAACAGATCGACGAATTATTAAACCACAGAGATATATTTCAAATGAATTATGTTGACCTCAAAATAGATTATGCATGTATGAATAAATTGTTGCATACAACTTCTCACACTCGCTGTCATGTTTGTGTATCATTTTGGTAAATGCGCGATCTGTGCGGGGGGAGGGCTGAGCCCATTCACAGGAGCTGAGAGGGAAGCGTTGGCGGATGTTGAAGAGAAAACCGATTTTCATTTAAAAAAGTCGACGTAAGCTACACACTTGAGTTAATCGATAAAATCAACGAGCAACAGCTGAAACACATTAGGGGAGGGAGCAGTAAACACACAGGAGGGAAACCTGACATGGGGAGAAACAAGACCGATGCCAAAGTAAAACAGGTAACACCAAAACAAGACAAGGAAACCGACAGATCATCACATAAACTACAAGTAAACCAACAAGTGCAAGAACAAACCAATAGGGATTTTCACAACCCATATCGTCAAACTTTGTTCAACCCGATAAATAATGTTTCATTGATAGTGAACTTCCCCAAATTTCAACCTCTAACATACATGATTGTTTTAGTTCCACTCATCGTTTTGTTATTGTTTTGATGCGCCTCACGAATGCTGGAATGGCGTCTTCCTTCTCCCTTTTGCCTACCAGCACCAAAGCCTAGACCCCGGAGACTCGGCTTTGGTGCTGGTTAGGCATTGTGTCAGAATGTATACTCTCAGTTCCACTGTTCGTAATTCGGCGAACATGCAAATTAGCATAATAAAATACGAATTAAATGCATTTGAGTAGGCCTAGGTGCTAACTGGCTAATTATACTGTCGTAGGAATGCCAGCGTTCTCTCCCCCTGCCCATGCATGATGTGCTCTGTGTGTCGTTTTTTACAGGTGTGTGTGTGTGTTACAAGTATTTAAAGATTGTCGTGGATAAAACCCACGGTCTAATACTTTAACAAATTACGAGAGGCCGAGAAGGACTAGGGTTGAATGATCAAGGCTTTATTGTTTCAACAGATAGTAACCACATCACCTGAGTTGGTTTGCTAAAGAACTGGCCTCGGCCCGGGATCTCTGAGGTAACTACAGCCCTGTGATTTCCAAGACCAATCACAGAGCATCTGAAATCTATGGGCCCTCCCCCTTCCCCATTACTATTTATCTTTACTTCCCACATTCAAGCATTAGATACAAAGAGTTAACTTATTAAACATTAGTTATAACTGTTCTATGAAGTCTACATATTATGCATTATATTTATACTTAACACATGTGTTTAAGAGATGAGCCCTGTGAAAGCACTATTAATTTAAACAGTAATATATGCATTTGTAATAGTTAACAATGCCACTTCATTTGTCTATGGCATATACAGTCATAATCCTAAAGCTGGTAGTGTCTGATTTTAACCGGGGTATGGATCAGTTAACTTAACTCTAATTTGAAGTCAACAGAATATACATTCTAAAACCACAGACGAAGAAACACAGGGGGTAACAGATGTTTCTCTAAGAGGCCATTTACATGAGCCGTCAGGGGTTCATCGGAATGCGGGCATTTGTTTAACACAGGAGGGCCAGGCAATATCAAGCGTTTAACATTTGGCTCCATTGTAAATATATTTACCTTATATTCTTATATAATTTATATTTAAAGTTAACCTTACTTATACTTCTTATCTAAGTGAACTGAGAAATATACTGATGTCATTGACTACAGAGGGATCTCTTGTGTGAGTGTTTGCCGGTCAACTCTGAACTCTCTGAGGAGTTGTGAACAATGGAACAAAGTCTGGATTGTTTCTTTGTGGGCGTGTCCTTAACCTGCGTCTTCACCGCATCCAAGTTTGATTGACATGATCAAACAGCATGTCAAAAATTTCAAAATCGAGCCTGAATGTCAATAACAATACAGGACAAAATCTCAATTTTCGGGACGTGTACAAAGTAACGGAAATGCGTGACTGTCCCGCACAAAGCGGTATATCTGGTCACGCTATGGTGTTTGTGCGATAGCTGTTTTTGTGGGGTTCCCTGTGTGCCGTGTTAGGACCTATATCATAACCGCGTGTGCCACTTTTCTGCTCGTATACTTGACTGAAATAAGTGAAGTCAGAGGCGTTGTCATCCCTTGGACAATCTGGACGTACGTATACTTTGTTGATTGATATAGGCCTACAAATAGGTTATATTTAGTTAATGCAATGGGCCTCCTACTTATTAATTATCTTAATTAACCATTGTCAAGTGTTTAGAGTTTCGTATTGGCCAGTGTTAAACTGTGGAAAGTCAAGTTATTTGCAATATTGCAGCTGTTATTGTGTTTGTTTTTATATCTATATGGTTCAGCTTCTGTCTTTAAGTTTCATTCACCCAAGCTTGCACACGCACGCTCGCACAAGTACACTCCAAACGCACTCACACACACACACAGACACACACACACAAACACCGTTTTGTGTGTGTGTTTTACATACAACCTTGACAACCTGCCATGGCAATATAAAATAAAGTTATCTAAAAATGGTAGGCCTATAAACAGATAATTCAATGGATTATTAGAATAAGAGTCGGAATTGCTTTTATTACATCTTAAGTTAAGTAAACTATTTGGTTTAGATAGTGTAATACATTTGAGATCCAGCAGAAAGCTAAAGCAATAATACAATAAAATGAGAAAATAAAATAGATTGTCGGAAGTTCAGTCTTTAAGATTTGGCAGACAGCTAAAGCAAACATGGACAAATGCAAAACAGTTTACACAAATTACGTTCCGAATAACGATAGGCATCGTAATAAAAAATCAATCGTAAATCGGTGTAGAAATGTAAAACAGACACATTGGCCGAGGTAACAGATATTACAACTTTGCATATTAAAATACACTTTGAATAACGTATTTTCAAATGACATTATTGAAATGCATAATGAATTGTCAATTGCATAATGTAATGACTTATTGAATTGCAAATTGCAAATTTCATTTCCATTTGAATTGTGCTACATTCATGCTTCCATAACTTCATATACTAGGTAAAGTGCAAATTAAAATATACAGCCTGCTAACAACCTTTGTTTGTCCTATCAATACAGAGTACAGCAGATTTAGCCCAAAAATCTCTTCACAAACTAGGAAGGGATCGGATAGCATAAGGCATGTTGGGAAGGGGAGGGGGGAGGGAACAGCAGAGTATCGCACTATGCTACGAATATCCAGCAGTTGAATGCCTTGTACATGAGTTTATATACAGGTGCTGGTCATATTATTAGAATATCATGAAAAAGTTGATTTATTTCATTAATTCCATTTAGAAAGTCAAACCTGTAGAATGTATACATTCATTCCAAACAGACTGATACATTATAAGTGTTTTTTGCCAAAAAGAAGATGATTATAGCTGACAACCAATGAAAACCCTAAATTCAACATCTCAGAAAATTAGAATATGGTGAAAAGGTCAGATATTGAAGACACCTGGTGCCACACTCTAATTAGCTAACTAACTCAAAACACCTGGAAAAGCCTTTAAATGGTCTCTCGTTTTGATTCTGTATGACACACAATCATGGGGAAGACTGCTGACTTGACAACTGTCCAAAAGATGACCATTGATACTTTAAAGAAGGAGGGCAAGACACAAAAGGTCATTGCCAAAGAGGTTGGATGTTCCCAGAGCTCTGTGTCCAAGCACATTAATAGAGAGGCGAAGGGAAGAAAAAGATGTGGTAGAAAAGAGTGTACAAGCAAGAGGGATAAACGCGCCCTGGAGAGGATTGTCAAACAAAACCGATTCAAAAATGTGGGGGAGATCCACAAAGAGTGGACTGTAGCTGGAGTCAGTGCTTCAAGAAGCACCACACACCGACGTATGCAAGATATGGGCTTCAGCTGTCGCATTCCTCGTGTAAAGCCACTCTTGAATAAGAGACAACGTCAAAAGCGTCTCGCCTGGGCTCAAGACAAAAAGGACTGGACTGCTGCTGAGTGGTCCAAAGTTATGTTTTCAGATGAAAGTAAATTTTGTATCTCCTTTGGAAATCAAGGTCCCAGAGTCTGGAGGAAGACAGGAGAGGCACAGAATCCACGTTGCCTGAAGTCCAGTGTAAAATTTCTGCAAACTCACCTGACCTTAACCCCATAGAAAACCTATGGGGTATTGTGAAGCGGAAGATGCGAGATGCCAGACCCAACAATGCTGAAGAGCTGAAGGCCACTATTAAAGCAACCTGGGCTCTCATAACACCTGAGGAGTGCAACAGACTGGTCGACTCCATGCCACGCCGTATTGCTGCAGCAATTCAGGCAAAAGGAGCTGCAACTAAGTATTGATTGCCATACATGCTGAAACTTTCCATGTTCATACTTTTCAGTTGGCCCACATTTCTAAAAAATCATTTTTTGTACTAGTCGTAACTAATATTCTAATTTTCTGAGATACTGAATTTGGGATTTTCAGTAATTGTCAGTACTAATCATCCAAATTAAAAGAAATAAACATTTCAAATATATCACTCTGTGTGTAATGAATTGATATAATATGTAAGTTTCACGTTCTGAATATAATTACTGAAATAAATCAACTTTTTCATGATATTCTAATAATTTGACCAGCACCTGTACTACGGTTCAGACAATTTCTTGTTTTCCATGAAAACTCACACTTTTAAAAAGAGTTTGCAGCTGTGCTGATATAATTGCACAAGGGTTTTCTGATCATCAATTAATCATTAGCCTTTTAACACGATGAGCTAAACAATGTACCGTTAGAACACAGGAGTGATGGTGACTGTAAATGGGACTCTGTACACCTATGTAGATATTAAAAATCAGCCGTCTCCAGCTAGAACAGTCATTTACAACCGTAACAATGTCAAGACTGTACTTAGGTCATGTGTAATGTAGTTTGTATAATAAGAACATGGTTTTTATTTGACTGGTGGTGCTGATGAAAAATATGCTTAAAGAGCATTTCCCTGAGGTTTTCAAGTGAGGCTAGCTGTTGGCAAATACTTCACTCGTATCTCAAGTTCCCAATTAATACATATAAAGATTGAAACGTACATAAATCGTTTTTTGAAGCAATTCCTACATCTAGTTTTTGAAGATTTAAAAAATAATCTTCAATTCTGCTCCAATTGCACAAGAGAACTCAAAACACAACGGTGACATATTATAACACCATGCTCATCTATCCAGCACACATCTAGGTGGACGCGCCAACTTTCAGAAGAGGCAGATTTATTAAAACAGCTTGGAATGGCTATTCACAGACACGTGGTGGTATAATATGGGACCATTAATGCACTTGACAGCAGTTGATCCTTGTGGTTGTTCAGAAAGCAGTTTCCTAGTCCTCCAGATTCACTTTGAGTCCAGAGTCGTTCCTGATAAACCAGAAGGAAGTGTTAAAATGTTGACAACTTTTTGTCAGACACATCCGCTCATTCCCACAATACATGTACCTAGTGTAGTATAAATTAAGCACTAAGAGTGTGTGTGTGTGTGTGTGTGTGTGTGTGTGTGTGTGTGTGTGTGTGTGTGTGTGTGTGTGTGTGTGTGTGTGTGTGTGTGTGTGTGTGTGTGTGTGACAAGAGTTGGGCTTTTACAAATCATTTTAGGTGCTTTAAAGTCCCCCCGAAGTCTGATAAAACTAAACATTGACTCACTCTTTCGGTTCCAGAAGAGGTTTCTGACATTCATCTTCCATTCCAGCTTCAGGAGAACCTGAGAGAGACAGAGTAAAGATAAGTCTTGGATATAGGTGTCAACGGGAATTCTTGGATAAAAGTGTCAGCAAACATCTCCTAAATGTAAATGTAAAGAAGTTGAGAGTTCAATCACTCAAATGAAGGCGTGCCATTGCTTTCATCAATTGGTTTCTCTCAGATTACTAGAACAATCTATGAAAAGGTGACAGTAGTTTATACATTAGTATATATATTTAAGTATTTGTAGCGATACTAATTATAATGATGTATTATAGTCCACTTCCCTGTCATGGCAACTCAAACGCAGTAGGTGAAAGAGTTGGTACATAGTCAGACATGGTTAATCATTATGATAATAGCAGTGGCACTTAATGTATGCATTATTGTATACCCTGGCACTAAATGTACACACTTAGTGTATGTTTGTAAGTCCTGGCACCTAATGTACACAGTTATTGTATGTTTGCATGTCCTGGCACTTAATGTACGCACTTATTGTATGTCCTGGGACTTAATGTACACACTTATTGTATGTTTTACGTTCTTGCACTTAAAAATTGTACTTAGCATCGTATCCTAGCTTTGTCATGTACGGGGAATGGGTTAACCTAGTGATTGTTAATGCTTGGCAATCTGTTCTAACCAGTGGCCACTCAAAGCGCTTAACAATACTGCCACCCATTCATTCACACACACACATTCACCAATCCAATCACACACACATTCATACGGCGGAGTTGACCCTCAGGGTGACGGCCAGCTGGTCATGAGCAGTCAGGGTGAGGCGTCTCGCTCAGGGACACCTCGACACTCAGCTAGGAGGAGCCGGGGATCGAACTAGCAACCTTCCGGTCACCAGCCGACCATTAGTATGCTTATTATTATTAATGCAGTTAACTTCTCCCAATAGTGTTATTTGTTTGCTTAAGGTAGCTCTAAATAATATAAAACCAAACAAATGAGAACCAAGTGTATTATTCAGAACCTTGTAACACACACACACACACACACACACACACACACACACACACACACACACACACACACACACACACACACACACACACACACACACACAAAGACCCAAACAGAGACACGCACACACAAGCAAAATGCAAACACAAACATGTGGACACATGGATACACACGATTTATCAAACCCGCACACGTTCCCGCACACTGGTCACATCATCGTGGATGTCACCTGAGAATAGAGTGAAGCAGGCAGGCAGGCAGGCAGGCAGGCAGGCACGCACGCACGCACGCACGCACGCACACAGATACACACGCACACACAGATACACACACACACACACACACACACACACACACACACACACACAGATGCACACACACACACACACACACACACACACACACACACACACACACACACACACACACACACACACACACACACACACACAGAGATACACCATCAACCATAGTTACACCATAGTTACAACTTTAATAACTTTTAGGTCTTATAGTGGATTGTATCGGACACAACTAGACATGGGTTTTATAGAAGCAGTGCACTGCGATGTAAGTACAAGTGACAACTCATTCACGACACTTACTCAAGGGCTGATTATGGTCCCACGTTCACGCAACGCAAGGGGGTTTACAGACCCCTTACGTACTTGCGGACCCTACTTGCGTCCACCGCAAAGGCCTGGCGTGCGCCTCCCCAAAATTGCCACCTTCCGTCGAGGCGACGAAGCATCAAGGGCTGTGATTGGTCCGCTCACTAAAACCCGACGCAGGACCAAAACAGCTTCAGGATTGCGTCGAAGCGTCTGCTAGTCATTGCGTTGCGTGACGTGGGACAGCAATCAGCCCTTTATAGCTCCCTCTCTGACTGACTAACTAAAGTACTAACTAGAGTACTAGCAGTACTAACTAGAGTACTAACTAGGTTACCTTGAGGTGGAGCATGGCCACAGCGGACGCCCACCCAGCAGGGGAAGTAGAACATGTTGAAGTAGAGCAGCATCTGGAGCGGCAGGTGGGACACCAACTCGTGGACCGCTGGAGACACAAGAGGCCATTACCGTTACTGTCTCTCTTCATTATCTAGTGGTCTGACTGTATCTCTTCCATTACCACACAGTCTGAATGCATCTCTTCCAATACCAAGCTGTCTGACTGTATCTCTTCCATTATCAAGCCGTCTGACTGTGTCTCTTCCGTAACAACACAACCTGACTGTATCTCTTCATCACCTAGTGGTCTGACTACTACTAGTAGTACTAACTGACTTGTGTTAGTATTGTTATTAGCCCCTCTAGACCATCCGGATCTCGCCTGTTGACATTCTGTTCATTGCGAAACGCAAACCGTGGATGATCTCAGGAAGGTAGGTCAGGTACACGGTACGAACGCTGCGAACCTGATCTGTCGTCCTGCTCCTGAGCCACGTCGCTGTCCATCGTGCGGTTGTTTGCGAACACGGCGCTCCCGACGTAGGACAGCCCGGCGCGCAGCGTCTGCGGCCCGGGGGAGAAGAACACCGGCATGACGGTGACGACCGGACGGTACCGACCCGGAGAAGGGTGCTGTGTTAGGGAGCCATGTGTCACTCCCTCGATATCCGCCCGCCTTCTGATAATCCTCGTTGATGTCACACAGACCCAGACGCACGCACACACACACAAACATGCACACACATAGATTCACACGCACAAACACACGCACACAAACACACACAAACACACATACGCGCACACACACACACACACACACACACACACACACACACACACACACACACACACACACACACACACACACACACAGATAATCAGATTATCTGACAGGAGGCCGGCTGCAGATTAACCTCAACCAGCACTAGTTACTAGAAGTTTAGTTCATTGAAGTGTTTGCCTATATTGAAAATTGTATTGGGGCGTTGTTGTCATCCCTTGGACAATCTTTACGTACGTATACTTTGTTGATCGATATAGGACCTACAAATAGATCATATTTAGTTAATGCAATGGGCCTACTTATTAAATAACTCACTAACCATTGTTAATGGTTTCGAGTTTCGTATTGGCCAGTGTTAAACTGTGGAAAGTCAAGTTAATGGCAATATTGGTCTGTTGTTATTGTGTTTGTTTTTTTATCTATATCATTCAGCTTCTGTCTCTAAGTTTCATTCACACACGCCCACACGCACGTACAACTACACTCCAAACGCAACTAAGCGCACGCACACACAGAGGCACCCTCACACAAACATCATTTTGTGTTGTTTTATAAACCAGTGTGATTTTTCATTTATTTTGGTAGAAATATCTATATCATTATATATTGTACATAACATGTGGCCATATAACCCAGTTATAATTCCTTCTAATTTGTTATGTTTTCTTTCAGGAGATCATCAAGGCCGCTGCCACCACAGAGCCCACCCCTCCACCACCTCAAGCACCTCTTCTGCATTGGTAGTCCTTACCCCCAGGAAGATAGAAAGATAAACCATCCACTGATGGTGTAAAACCGACCAAGTTATTGATAAAATGTGATGGTATACCTTTTATCACTGTTTTTTGTTTGTATGATATTTATTAGGGGTGTGCATCTCTCCTTTATAGGACGATCCGATACGTATACATGTGCTACGATACGGTTCAGGGAGGATACATTTAAATATGGAACGATGCGATTCGATTCAATGTTCTAACGATCCGGTGCGACTTGATGAGATAAGAATCAATCTGATCGATACAGTTAATATTCATTTAACCTTAACGCATTCATTTTCTATTAATTAAAATAAGCCTTCTATAAAAGAGACATTGCTTACTTTCAAATATATATATGGTATAGGGACCATGGAATCGTAGGTTTTTATATTTGTTTCTTTATGTAAATAAAGTGTTTCTTTTTCAAAGTGTTCTTGTTCCCAACCGATTCTTATCAAATACCACCTTTAACATGTAGCTAAGTAACATTCAAAATAAACTGTATATTACGAGGGACAGATTGCAGTATTAAAAACAACTTTATTGTAATTGTAACATGCCAATTACAAAAAACATAACATAATTACCATTCCAGGTTAAACATCAGGGTTTGCTCGTTGCCCGAGACAATAAGGCACGTTAGCAAGGGGAGAGGGGAGGGAACATCAGAATATAGCATATGCTACAAATATCCACCGGTTTAATGCCTTGTAAGTGAGTATAACTTTTATGTGTTATGTAGTTTGCATAATAAGAACATGGTATTGATTTGACTGGTGGTGCTGACGAAATGATGCTCCACTGGCGCCCTCTTCTTGTCGCTAAAGGCAACTCTTCTAACTGCACAAACACTTCTGGGAGTTTACCGTCAGACGTTGTACCGGTCTGTGGCATTTAAAACCCTGAGTAGTTTTTCAACGTAAACATTACATAACTGGTGGAAAACACCTGTTGTTGGTAATTCCTTCAAAAAAAAAAAAAAAACGTAAACTTCATTTTTTTTTGTGTTAAAATGTTGACAACTTTCTGTCAGACACATCTCCTCATTCCCACAATCCAGGTACCTAGCGTAGTATTTATTAAGCCCTAAGAGAGTGTGTGTGTGTGTGTGTGTGTGTGTGTGTGTGTGTGTGTGTGTGTGTGTGTGTGTGTGTGTGTGTGTGTGTGTGTGTGTGTGTGTGTGTGTGTGTGTGTGTGTGTGTGTGAGAGAGAGAGATAAGAGTTGGGCTTTAACTAATAATAACAGGTGCTGAAAAGTCTCCCCGAAGTCTGATAAAACTAAACATTGACTGGGTCATTCGGGTCGAGAAGAGGTTTTGGAGATCCATCTTCCATTCCAGCTTCAAGAGAACCTGGAACAGAGTGAAGATTAGTCTTTGATAAAAGGGTCAGCAAGAATTCTTGGATAAAAGCGTCAGCAAACATCTCTTAAATGTAAATGAGTTGAGAGTTCAATCACTCTAATTAAGACGTACCATTGCTTTCATTAATTGGTTTCTCCCAGATTACAAGAACAATTGATGAAAAAGGTGACAGTAGTTTATACATGAGTATATGTATATATATATATATATATATATATATCAGTATCTGTAGCGATACTAATTACAATGATGTATTATAGTCCAGGTCATGATAAAAATTAATAGATGCGATGCATAAAATACTTGAAACTGATACTCGATCTCAACTCAAAGCAAACTAATCGAAGGTGCAAAGAATTAATTTTGACTGATCTTAATGATCTTAACTGATCTGTACACCGAAGGATATGCAAACAAAAGTGTGAGAGAGGTCTGTCTTGACTTCTCTGTCATGGCAACTCAAACGCAGTAGGTGGAAGAGTTGGTACATAGTCAGACATGGTTAATCATGTATGGTTAATCTTAATGTATGCACTTATTGTATGTCCTGGCACTAATTGTTCACACTTAGTGTATGTTTGTACGTCCTGGCACTTAATGTATGCACTTATTGTATGTCCTGGCACTTAATGTACACACTTAGTGTATGTTTGTACGTCCTGGCACTTAATGTACACACTTATTGTATGTTTGTACGTCCTGGGACTTAATTTATGCACTTATTGTATGTCCTGGCACTTAATGTACACAGTTATTGTATGTTGTACGTTCTTGCACTTAAAAATAAAAAAATAGCACTTAGCATCGTATCCTAGCTTTGTTGAGTACGGAGGATGGGTTAACCTAGTGATTGTTAATGCTTGGCACTCTGTTCTAACCAGTGGCCACTCAAAGCGCCTGACAATAATGCCACCCATTCACCCCTGCATTCACACACACACTCACCAATCCAATCACACACACACTCACCAATCCAATCACACACACATTTACACACCGACGGCGGAGTTGACCCCTCAGGGTGACAGCCAGCTGGTCAGGAGCAGTCAGGGTGAGGTGTCTCGCTCAGGGACACCTCAACACTCAGCTAGGAGGAGCCGGGGATCGAACTAGCAACCTTCCGGTCACCAGCCGACCCGCTCTACCCCCTGAGCCACATGCCTCCCCCCAAAGTGCAGTGCAGGTTATAAAGCTAAACAAGCTAAAACAGCAGCGCTAACATTAGGATGAAGGAGGAGGAAAGTGTACATACCACCGTTATGCTCTGCGCTGGGGGGGCCCGCGCTGGGGGGGCCCGTGGTGGAGGCCGGCCACGTGGTGGAGGCCGGCCACGTGGTGGAGGAGGCCGTGTTGGAGGGGGGGGGCCGTGCTGCTGGGTGGGGGCACGCCGTCTGTTCACAGAGACACATTCTTAGTTAGTCGTTAGTCACAGGGCGACAGGCGATCAGGAGGTAGAGCGGGTTAACTAGTAACCCGAAGGTTGCTTGTTCGATCCCCGGCTCCTCCTAGCTGAGCGTCGAGGGGTCCCTGAGCAGGGCACCTCACCCTGACTGCTCCTGACGAGCTGGCTGTCGCCCTGCGTGGTCGACTCCACCGTCAGCTAGGGGGAGCCGGGGATTGACCTAGCATTCTTCCCTAAGGTGGCAGTTAGGGTGAGATGCCTTGCTCAGGGACAGCTCGACACTCAGCTAGGAGGAGGAGCCGGGGGGATCGAACTAGCAACCTTAGTGGTAGTGGTGCTGTCATAACCGTTGAGTGATAGGGTGTATAACCCACTCTGACTCAGTCACACCGAAGATGGTCAGATCTCCGTTGGTGTGGTTGAGAAATGTGCAACTTAAAAATATAAGTTATGTTTACGATTAACGACGTGTGGCAGGTCGGTTCCATCATTTGGACCGGTAAGATCTTACAACTTACCTTTCAAGTCGATTTGCCACACATCACTAGTGAGGATGTTGCCTCGATAACCGGTTGGAAGGCTCATGTTTCTCCCGACTTCGTAATCGTGATGTCCTAAAAAGAAAAAAGAAAAGAAGAAAACAGCATGAGCAAAAAGTGTAGCATCAGTATGCTTATTATTATTATTATTGCAGTTACCTTCTCCACATAGTCTTATTTGTTTGCTTACGGTAACTCTTAATGTGTAATATTCATAACTTTGTAACACACACACACACATACAAACAAAGACACAAACCCACACATACACAAACAAGCATAAAAACAAACAAACATATGGACACATGGATACACACACACTTTATCAAACAAGCACACACACACACAGACAGTTTTTCCGGTTGTTTTGCTCTCTCACTCGTCATCGCTGCCCCGGCTTGTTCGGCCATATTACATATTCCACATGGGAAAAACACCGCTCTATGGGAAACTAGTTGTAGCTGCCGCTCGAAAGAAAGAAAGAGCGGGAAATAAATAAAGAAAGAAAGAGCGGGAAAGAAAGAAAGAAAGAAAGAAAGAAAGAAAGAGAAAGAAAGAAAGAAAGAAAGAAAGAAAGAAAGAGAGCGGAAAAGAGAGCGGAAAAGAGTCTACTACTGGCTAAACAGGAAAAGAGTCTACTACTGGCTAAACAGGAAAAGAGTCTACTACTGGCTAAACAGGAAAAGAGTCTACTACTGGCCAAACAGGAAAAGAGTCTACTACTGGCTCAACAGGCGTAAACAGTATTTTTCTCAATATTGAGACATGTGTTCCCATGTATTAGTTAATAATCTGTGAAAATAATGTAGCCTATATGAAATTTGTTTTATTTTACTGCAGTTTTCACGGTGTTCCATAACTTTTGAGAATAAACTGGCTGTGGACATCAGTACGAGGCGTACATCGTTTTGGAACCAGGGTAGATACACCAGTGTTCACATACTGGGCCAGATAAATTTATTTGTACTCATCTTTATTGACTTTCTTGTATTTTCACTGCTATGTGGCTGCTGAGGAACCAAGCCTAATAAATGTACTCTTGTGTACTTACTGTACAATAACATGCAATAAAAGTAACTGATTCTGATGCAATGGCGGATTTAAGTCTTTACTCGGACTCTCATACTGAGTTGATGGCAGACCAAGTCGCAGTTTGCTCCACAATAAAGAGTGATCCCATCCCATCCCAATATGAGCCTCATTAGCGAGATTGTAATGTAACAATAAAATATAACTTACCTGCTCGGATCCTTTTTACCGAGGGCGTGTCGCAGAGCGGCAGCCCGGAGAGCATGAGGACACAGATCAGAAACCTAAGCAAAACCATGGCTTTGACTACTTTCTCAGCGCAGCTCAGTCGGAGAATGAAGCTACACGTGTCCACGTTGAGACTAGGAGTACAAAATGGCGCACTGCATGACCCAGAGGAGGCTTGGCGCCCGGATGCAGGTAACATGCAGGTAACCGAGAGCGCCGACTCTCGGTCACCGGCCGCACTTACAAAATGGAAGGTGAATCTATAGCCAAATCATCTCAATGTCAGTGCATGTGACGTCTTCCCATCCCAGTCTCCATCTTTAATGCGCAGAAGTTTTACATCAATTTTCCCATGCCTCCCCCCCCTCCTGGAACTGACCAATCCTCTGGGCACGCTCAATGTCCATCTTGGTGCTGTCCAGGCCGAGGTCGCTTGAAAACATTTGTCGTACCTTCTTCTCCGATTCATTCCAATTCTCTCCTTTCTCATCCGCAATCCCGTCAATTAGAAAGTCTGTCCTCCTGCACTGGTTTTCAATGTAGTCCAGCTTGGATAACATTAGATACATTTCCAGCTTAGGGTCTGTTATGTTCTTTTCAAATGACGAAGAGCTAGCTGGTGGTTAGCCCTTAGCCTGGTGGAGCTGGCTGGTGGTTAGCCCTTAGCCCGGCCTGGTGGAGCTGGCTGGTGGTTAGCCCTTAGCCTGGTGGAGCTGGCTGGTGGTTAGCCCTTAGCCTGGCCTGGTGGAGCTGGCTGGTGGTTAGCCCTTAGCCCGGCCTGTTGGAGCTGCCTGGTGGTTAGTCCTTAGCCTGGCCTGGAGGAGCTGGCTGGTGGTTAGTCCTTAGCCTGGCCTGGAGGAGCTGGCTGGTGGTTAATCCTTAGCCTGGCCTGGTGGAGCTGGCTGGTGGTTAGTCCTTAGCCTGGCCTGGTGGAGCTGGCTGGTGGTTAGTCCTTAGCCTGGCCTGGAGGAGCTGGCTGGTGGTTAGTCCTTAGCCCGGCCTGGTGGAGCTGGCAGGTCGGAATGACACGGGCACTGATTCTTGACGACTGGGTACCTTATCCCACAGTTTCAACAACAAACATTACATGTCTGCACCAAACATAACCGGACTCGTTGCACTCTTCCCTAAACAGACGTCTCCCACACACACACGCACACAGACATTCTGGCGCACACACATACGCTACTCTCGTAACACTACCCCCATTCTGGATGACAATTAAAACATAATTTCACTCCAGCAGAATAATAAACACCAACATGTCCACAGATATACAGCCCCCATACACATTCAATCTAGTTGAGCCTGGCCTGTTGGAGCTGGCTGGTAGTTAGCCCTTAGCCTGGTGGAGCTGGCTGGTGGTTAGCCCTTAGCCTGGTAGCTTCTGCTGACAGTCAATGAATACAGGTGTTTGGAGGATCTAGTAGACCAGAGTTGTCAATCAATCAAAGATCTCTAACTTTTGGCCATCCACACTTCAGCAACGTATCTTTGTATGTACATTAAAGGGGAATTCCGGTGTAAAAAGGATTTGGGATATGTTTTGTATGATAACGAGTTGAAACGTTCGTTTTGGAGCACAAAAAACGCATATAGACGCTTTCTTCAGTTGGCTGTTTTTAGCCGATTCTATCAAGACGCTATAAACTTGGAACAATGGGGGCAGTGGTAATGGTAAAAACTAAATCGCTTTTTTAAACCATTTAAAAGGCTAGAAGTAGCCCGACACTTCTTTGGTAGTACAATAAGGGTCTTAACATATAAAACGAGGCATTGAGAACTTTGTAAGTGAACAGATTGTTTATTAAAATGTACATTTTATACACGCAATACCATCAGTAGATCACCCGTCGACGCCATTTTGTTTTCAAGACTCGATAAGTAGATTGACGAACACAGAGATTGTGACATCCGTCAGCAACACGAAAGCTCTGTGTTAGCCAATGTACTTATCGAACCAATCTAATCAAGCCAATCTACTTATATAACCTAACCCTACATATTTTTGTTTAGGAATATAAGCATGTTAACATGCTCGCGGGTCAGACGCGAACGCAGCCTTGTAACTGTCAGTCCAGCAGCAGAAAACACCCGCTCTGACGGGACCGAAGTTGCGGGGATGCAGAGGTATTGTCGCGCTAACTTTGACAGGAACCTTCTTCCATTCACTTTCCACCAGTCGGCAGGGTGGTATTTCTCCCACATAGTGATATTCAATTAAATGCTTCAAGACTCACAGTATGCAACACAACGACCTTTTGATCGATAACAATATAAATTGATCGACGCATTTCTTAACGATCGATTATCGAGCATCGATTAATTATGCCAATCCCTATCAGACACCCATTCACAAATCCAATCAGACACTCATTTACCAACCCAATCAGACACCCATTCACAAATCCAATCAGACACCCATTTACCAATCCGTTCACACACCCATTGAACAATCCGTTCACACACCCATTCACCAATCCAATCAGGCACCCATTCACAAATCCAATCAGACACCCATTTACCAATCCAAACACACACCCATTTACAAATCCAAACACACACCCATTTACCAATCCAAACACACACCCATTTACAAATCCAAACACACACCCATTCAACAATCCAAACACACACCCATTCACCAATCCAATCAGACACCCATTTACCAATCCAATCACACACACATTTACACACGAACGGCTGAGTTGACCCCTCAGGGTGACAGACAGTTCTGCTCCGCAGGAGGGCAGGGGGGCCCGCGCTTGGGGGGGCTTTGGTGGAGGCCGGGTCCATGGTGGAGGCCGGGTCCATGGTGGAGGCCGGGTCCTCAATGGTGGCCAGGGCCGTGGTGGAGGCCGGGTCCGTGGTGGTGGGGGGGTCCGTGGTGGAGGCCGGGTCCTCGGTGGTGGCCGGGTCCGTGGTGGAGGGGGGGGCCGTGGTGGTGGGGGGGTCCGTGGTGGTGGGGGGGTCCGTGGTGGAGGCCGGGTCCTCGATGGTGGCCGGGTCCGTGGTGGAGGGGGGGGCCGTGGTGGTGGGGTGGTCCGTGGTGGAGGGCGGGTCCATGGTGGAGGCCGGGTCCTCAATGGTGGCCAGGGCCGTGGTGGAGGCCGGGTCCTCAATGGTGGCCAGGGCCGTGGTGGAGGCCGGGTACTCAATGGTGGCCGGGTCCGTGGTGGAGGCCGGGTCCATGGTGGAGGCCGGGTCCTCAATGGTGGCCAGGGCCGTGGTGGAGGCCGGGTCCTCAATGGTGGCCAGGGCCGTGGTGGAGGCCGGGTCCTCAATGGTGGCCGGGTCCGTGGTGGAGGCCGGGTCCATGGTGGAGGCCGGGTCCTCAATGGTGGCCAGGGCCGTGGTGGAGGCCGGGTCCTCAATGGTGGCCAGGGCCGTGGTGGAGGCCGGGTCCATGGTGGAGGCCGGGTCCTCAATGGTGGCCAGGGCCGTGGTGGAGGCCGGGTCCGTGGTGGTGGGGGGGGCCGTGGTGAAGGGCGGGTCCATGGTGGAGGCCGGGTCCTCAATGGTGGCCAGGGCCGTGGTGGAGGCCGGGTCCGTGGTGGTGGGGGGGGCCGTGCTGCTGGGTGGGGGCACGCCGTCTGTTCACAGAGACACGTTCTCAGTTAGTCGTTAGTCACAGGGCGACAGTCGATCCGGAGGTAGAGCGGGTTAACTAGTAACCCGTAGGTTGCTAGTCGGATCCCCGGCTCCTCCTAGCTGAGTGTCGAGGTGTCCCTGAGCAAGGCACCACACCCTGACTGCTCCTGACGAGCTGGCTGTCGCCCTGCGTGGTCGACTCTACCGTCAGCTAGGGGGCGCCGGGGATTGAACTAGCATTCTTCCCTAAGGTGGCAGTTAGGGTGAGATGCCTTGCTCAGGGACAGCTCGACACTCAGCTAGGAGGAGGAGCCGGGGGAATCAAACTAGCAACCTTAGTGGTAGTGGTGCTGTCATAACCGTTGAGTGATAGGGTGATTAACCCACTCTCACTCAGTCACACTGAAGATGGTCAGGTCTCCGTTGGTGTGGTTGAGAAATGTGCAACTTAAAAATATAAGTTATGACTAACGATTAACGACATGTGACAGGTCGGTTCCATCATTTGGACCGGTAAGATCTCACAACTTACCTTTCAAGTCGATTTGGCCCCCAACACTAGTTAGGTTGTTGCCTCGATGACCGGTTGGAAGGCTCATGTTGCTCCCGACTTCGTAATAGTGATGTCCTAAAAATAAAAAATAAAAGAAGAAAACAGCATGAGCAAAAAGTGTAGCATCAGTATGCTTAGTATTATTATTATTTTATTGCATTTACCTTCTCCACATAGTCTTATTTGTTTGCTTAAGGTAACTCTTAATGTGTAATATTCATAACCTTGTAACACACACACACATACAAACAAAGACACAAACACACACATACACAAACAAGCATAAAAACAAACAAAAACATATGGACACATGGATACACACACACTTTATCAAACACACACACACACACACACACACACACACACACACACACACACACACACACACACACACACACACACACACACACACACACACACACACACACACACACACACAGTTTTTCCCGTTGTTTTGCGCTCTCACTCGTCATCACTGCCCCGGCTTGCTCGGCCATATTCCACGTGGGTAAAACACCGCTCTATGGGAAACTAGTTGTAGCTGCCGCTCGAAATACGGCAATGCGTTACTATGGCAACACCGGACGTAGGAGTACAAAAGTCCTTTGATTTCTGACTGTTATATTATTATGTTTATTCTATTATGTTCATTTTATTACGTTAATAAGTTAATGATGGCTAAATTCAGTTTAGTTCATGGTTCTGCTGTTAAAATGGAAATGTCTACAACAAATGGATGAAGAGGTGACTTCCTGGTCAAGTTAGACGTGAACTGGAAATAGTAGAGAGAGCGGGAGAGAGAGTGAGAGTAAGAGTGAGTGAGTGAGTGAGTGAGTGAGTGAGTGAGTGAGTGAGTGAGTGAGTGAGAGTGAGAGAGAGAGAGAGAGAGAGAGAGAGAGAGAGAGAGAGAGAGAGAGAGAGAGAGAGAGAGAGAGAGAGAGAGAGAGAGAGCAGGAGGGGACTCTGTAAATCGACGCCACTTCACGTCCTACGTCACTCGCTATGGGTGTGCATGTGTGCGCGTAGCCGTCACTCGCGATGGTGCATGTGAGAAAGGTTTTGGCTTTTAGGGTGCACTCACACTAGGCCATCTGGCCGTGGCCGTTGGCCGTTTTCACCCCTTTCACATCTAACCGTGCTCAACTGGCCCCATTGTTCTCCGGCCTGCACTCACACTAGGCCATCTGGCCGTGGCCGTTGGCCGTTGCAACTGTGGCCTGGCCACGGTAGGCTCTTGTACATACGTCATCACGTTGTAACACGTCATCACCAAGCGTCCGCTGTATGGACCATAATAAAGTCTGCCGCCAGTCAGAGTTTTAACAACAATGGACAACAACACAGAACACACCAACAGCTGAACCACTTGACGCCATGTTTACCGTTTAATGGGAAAGAAGGCTTGTCGCCTTTATTATGTCCATGGTCGTCGCATGGACTATACGTCATCCAGCTCAGGTTGCGTAGCCGTGCGTGTGCGTGTGTCGGCTCATTAGCATCTGTACCGTAGCGGCCTGTACCGTAGCAGCACACCTCTCCCAAGTGGCCAAATTGGCCTGGCCTGGCCAGACTGGCCACACTCACACTGGCAGATTTGAGCACGGTTAGGTGTGAAAACGGCCATAAACCCGTTTGTTAGTTAGCAGTTAAACAAAATGCGATCTCTTTGTTTACAGTTACCAACGACCAACGTTTAAAGACTGATTCTTGGGGGTTCGATTCCCTAGTGATGCAAGGTTTTTTCTTTCATTTCTTTCATTTTGGACTGCACACACATCGCGAGTGACGGATACGCGCACAATGTACACACATCACTGTCTTTACAATCTCTAGGCAACCGAAGTTTAAAGATTGTCAAGTGGTTAACTCTTGAATCACATGTACTAAGACCTGATGGGTTAGTGGTCAGAGAACAACTCAGTAACGCGGGGATAAGGGGTTCGATTCCTTAATGAAGCTAGCTTTTTTCTTTCATATTGGACTGGATGTTTGTATGCCATTTTGCAAGTGTATCAACTTCCCTTATGTGTTTACATTGTAGGCTACATACAATGTAGCCTTAGGGTAAACACCAGGGTACAAATAGCATATACTGATAATTGTACCAGCGTAACTTGTAGTTTATGATGAAGAAATGTTACTTAAGGGTTAAGGTTAGGGTAACGGTAAGCGTAAGACACAGTGTTTTTGCAACACAATAGAGAGAGAGAGAGAGAGAGAGAGAGAGAGAGAGAGAGAGAGAGAGAGAGAGAGAGAGAGAGAGAGAGCTAGCTATTGGCTATTCTAAAATTATTCAACTTGATCCTGAGTGTAGGTTACTTCCCAGACATCTGGAATCGTGGTCTGATAACACCTATTTTTAAAAATGGAAATAAATCTGACCCTGATAATTACAGAGGTATTTGTGTGAACAGTAACCTGGGGAAGGTTTTCTGTAGTATTATTAATTCGAGACTCATAGACTTCCTTATGAAACACAATGTCCTGAGCAAAAGTCAAATTGGATTCATACCAAATCACCGCACATCAGATCATATTTACACCCTACACACCCTGGTAGACAAAAACATAAACAAAACCAAAATATTTGCTTGTTTCATTGATTTAAAAAAAGCATTTGACTCAATTTGGCACATTGGATTACTTTACAAACCTCTTCAAAGCGGTGTAGGGGGTAAAGCATATGACATAATAAAATCAATGTACACAAACAACATGTGCAGTATCAAGATTGGTCCACTTCTATTAAAAATCCAAAAACGATCAATTAAATATTGGCTACATCTAAAACAAAGTGACCCCCACTCCTTCCAGCACAAAGCCCTGCAAAGCCAAGAGACGAACAGGAGTCCCCTCACTCAGCTGGTCCTGAGGCTCTGTCCACAGACAGGTTCCCCCTCTGCTCAGCCCCAGGACCAGTCGGAGAACATATCAATTAGACTCAACCAAATTATAAAACATCAGAAACAAACCTACCTCACCCATTGGAACACTAAAACACACACACAGAGCAAAATGCAGTGTTATCTGTCCCTAAATAGACAGTGCACTGTGGCCCCCTACCTGACCACAGTCACTGATGTTAGACACAGAGTGTTGTTAAAAAAGTACAGATTGAGCGCGCACAGCCTGGCCATAGAAACAGGCCGACATAGGAAAACATAGCTGCCCAAAGAGGAGCGGCTATGTGAAGAAGCTGCTGTAGAGACCGAGCAGCACTTCCTCCTACAATGCCCTTAATTCAAAAATGTCCGCGAATTATACTTTAGTAAATTTGGCCAAAAACACCCACATTTTATGAACTCCCATGTAGACCAACTACAAATATTAATGGGAGAGAGAAAAGAGAGCTCCGTCCTCGCAGGACAGTTTATTTCAGCTCGCCACAAATTGAGAAGATGACATTCTACACCAGGCCTCACTGTTTTATTGTGTCTTATTTTCATGATTATTTGTAACCTATAATGTGTTTTATGTAATAATAATAATAATACATTTAATTTAGGGGCGCCTTTCAAGACACCCAAGGTCACCTTACAGAGCATATAGTCATCATTCAAAACTATGTAAAACAGACTAGGAATAAAAGGAAAACAGAGGTTAAACATGAATAATAATAATAATTAATAACACTCAAAGACGCCTAAAGTGAAGGGGGGACCTCACTAACCACCACCAATATGTAGCACCCACTTGGGTGATGCACGGCAGCCAATCGGTGCCAGAACGCTCACTACACACCAGCTTGAGGTGGAGAGTTAGGGATGAGGTGGAGAGTGAGGGAAAAGAACATTTAACACTATCGATCACATTTAAACAATATCGAACACATGTAAACACTATCGACCACATTTAAACACTAGCCGCGTTTACATGGCAGATCTATGCCGCATAGATTTCTATGCGGCATAGATCTGTTCCTAAAATGTGTTCCGAATGTACTGTATACATGGCAGTAACTAAAGTGTCCGTTATGTCTCTCGCGCACACCTGACACGTCTCTGGACCGGCGGCGACATAAAGCTTCTCTTTACATTCATTTAATTTTACTATAATATAACTATTAGTTCTTTATGTACATATTAACATCTGTATGTTATGATATATTGTTATAGGTTGTTATATGTACATATTGTTCTGACGTTCTCTTTTGTTATTATACATAATATTTATTGTAATGCATAACACTGTAATGCTTTGGCAACACTGTTTGGTTTACCACAATAGTCATGCCAATAAAGCTTTTTGAATTTGAATTTGAGGGCGGGAAAGGGAGAGCGGGAAAGAGCGGGAAAGAGAGAGCGGGAGAGGAGTCTACTACTGGCTCAACAGGCGTAAACGGTATTATTCTCAATATTGAGACATGTGTTCCCATGTATTAGTTAATAATCTGTGAAA
Organism: Gadus morhua; assembly: GCF_902167405.1. Lineage (NCBI taxonomy): Eukaryota > Metazoa > Chordata > Actinopteri > Gadiformes > Gadidae > Gadus > Gadus morhua. Next base: position 27,351,336 of record NC_044058.1, on the reverse strand, counting down.
ATAATGTAGCCTATATGAAATTTGTTTTATTTTACTGCAGTTTTCACGGTGTTCCATAACTTTTGAGAATAAACTGGCTGTGGACATCAGTACGAGGCGTACATCGTTTTGGAACCAGGGTAGATACACCAGTGTTCACATACTGGGCCAGATAGATTTATTTGTACTCATCTTTATTGGCTTTCTTGTATTTTTGCTGCTATGTGGCTGCTGAGGAACCAAGCCTAATAATTGTACTCTTGTGTTCTTATTGTACAATAACATGCAATAAGTCTTTACTCGGACTCTAATACTGAGTTGAAAGCAGTCCCAGTCGCAGTTTGCTCCACAATAAAGAGTGATCCCATCCCATCCCATCCCAATATGAGCCTCATTAGCGAGATTGTGTAATTATTAATGTAACAATAAAATATAACTTACCTGCTCGGATCCTTCCTACCAAGGGCGTGTCGCAGAGCGTCACCAGGTAGATCATGATGATGATGAACAAGATCAGAATCCTAAGCAAAAACATGGCTTTGACTACTTTCTCAGCTCAGCTCAGTCGGAATATGAAGGTACACGTGGATTCCGCGCTGAAACTAGAATACACTAGGAAATGACGCACTGCATGACGCAGAGGAGGCGTGGCGCCCGGATGCAGGTAACGTGCAGGTAACCGAGAGCGCCGACTCTCGGTCGCCGACTCTCGGTCGGCGGCCGCACTTACAAAATGGAAGGTGGATCTATAGCCAAATCATCTCAATGTCAGTGCATGTGATGTCTTCCCGCACCACAACTGGAATGTCTTCCTGAACATAGAATGCAACTCCACCGCCATATCTGTCCCTGTCTCGTCGTTATAACCTGTACCCTTTAATAGCCAGCTCAGAATCATTAAAAGTATTGTCTAGGTGTGTTTCTGTCAGAGCTACAACATGAATATTGTTTGATGAGCAGATTGTGGCCATCTCATGGACCTTGTTTCTTAGGCTGCAAATGTTTGAATGAGCTAATATCCAGCCTTTCTTTGGCAAATTTAATGCCACAGAAGTAGTTCTTTTCTTTGTACCATAAAATAAAATAAAAGGTTAGTTTAAAATCAGAGACATAATCAGAATAATTGAGCGTTGAACCTATTTAAGCCAGTGATTGGCTTTGTCCATCTCAAGGGGTGATGCTTGTCATACTTCAGGTTGGCTTTGTCACCTCTTTCTCTGGCAGCTTTCAATTTGGGCCACAGTTCTTTCCTCCTCAGTTGCACTGCTTCTGAGTAGCCCTCATTTATGTAGATTTTTGTGCCCTTTAATTTGTTGGCAGAAGAGAGAATGCTGTCTCTATCTTTAATGCGCAGAAGTTTTACATACATTTTCCTTGGCCTCACCCCCTCCTGGAACTGACCAATTCTCTGGGCACGCTCAATGTCCATCTTGGTGCTGTCCAGGCCCCGGTTGCTTGAAAACATTTGTCGTACCTTCTTCTCCAATTCATTCCAATTCTCTCCTTTCTCATCCGCAATCCCGTCAATTAGAAAGTTTGTCCTCCTGCACTGGTTTCAATGTAGTCCAGCTTGGTTAACATTCAATCAATTTCCTGCTTACAGTATGTTATGTTGTTTTCAAATGACTTTATCTTTGTTTCAATCTCAATTTAGCCTCCTCTTTTCTCTTCAAACTCTTCTTTGGTGAATTCCAAGCTAGTTTTAAGGTTTTTACATCCAGTCTCTTGTTAGTAGCATCCATGATGAGCTGAATAAAGCATTTAAAGTTATCCTGTTGCTGCAGTAACATCTCCTTGTAAAACTCTTTCTGCTGATCCAATACCTGTGCAAGAACAGTCATTGTAGTCTACCAGCCAAATCCTCATCACAAGGGGGTGCTTTTAGGAGGCAATGGCATGGTTTATCTTCCCAAGAGGCAGCTGCTGCTGGGGCCCGCCCCGTTCATCACTAGCATTTATGTCCCGCCCACGATGTCTAAAATCCATTCCATACATAATTCCATTATTACGTACAGAAGAGTTACATATTAAACATTAGTTAAATGAAGTTACATATTATACATTAGTTATATGAAGTGAGGTCTTTCATTAAAATCCATTCATCGCCTTGTTCATTAACCTGATCTTAAATCACCATGACTTACCACATGGGTTTAAGAGATGAGCCCTGTGAAATCAATATTAATTTAAACAGTAAAATATGCAATTGTAATAGTTAAAAATGCCACTTTATTTGTCTGGGACATATACATTCATAATCCTAAAGCTTGTAGTGTCTGATTTTAACCAGGGTATGGATTAGTTACCTTAACTCTAACTTGGAGCCTACAGAATATACATTCTAAATACCACAGAGGAGAAAACATAGGAGGGTGTTTCCTCATCGTGTCGTGAGCCAGCCGTCCTAGTCGGCCACTTGTAAATGAGGGACATGTAAATGAGGAACATGTAAATGTCCCTCGGAATGCAAATACCTGTTGACCAAGGATAATATCAACATTTGGCTCCATTGTAAATATATTGACCTTATATTCTTGTATAATTCATGCTTTACGTTAACCTTACATATACTTGTATCTAAAATCCTGTTCAGACCAAAGTTTCGCCTTGCAACGACTTGCAACTCGCAACTCCTTGCGATGAGACGGGCTGCGACGTTCTAAAACTGGGCAGTTCACACTGGCTGCAACGGGTGGCGACGGTAGGTGGTTTCCCTAGCAACCATGAACGCCCAAGTGAAGGAGTTCAAGTACCTCGGGGTCTTGTTCGCGAGTGAGGGTACTATGGAGCGTGGGATTGGCCGGAGAATCGGAGCAGCGGGGGCGGTATTGCGTTCGCTTTACCGCACCGTTGTAACGAAAAGAGAGCTGAGCCACAAGGCAAAGCTCTCGATCTACCGGTCGATCTTCGTTCCTATCCTCACCTATGGTCATGAGGGCTGGGTGATGACCGAAAGGACGAGATCGCGGGTACAAGCGGCCGAGATGAGTTTTCTCAGAAGGGTGGCTGGCGTCTCCCTTAGGGATAGGGTGAGAAGCTCAGCCATCCGTGAGGAACTCGGATTAGAGCCGCTGCTCCTTTACTTAGAAAGGAGTCAGCTGAGGTGGTTCGGGCATCTGGTAAGGATGCCCACTGGGCGCCTTCCTTGGGAGGTGTTTCAGGCACGTGGAGAGATTATATCTCAACACTGGCCTGGGAACGCCTCGGGATCCCCCCGTCAGAGCTGGTCAATGTTGCCCGGGAAAGGGAAGTCTGGGGCCCCCTGCTTGAGCTGCTCCCCCCGCGACCCGACCCCAGATAAGCGGATGAGGATGAGGATGAGGATGAGGAGGACGTCTTCGGTGACTCAGCGTCCGGTTTTTCCCGCTCCCGTGTTACAACCGCCACCGTCGTCCAACATGAGAAACCGCGCCGGATGGCCGATCTCTTCGGGGAGATCATGGGTGAGGCGGCGGCCATCAAGGGGATTCCCATGGACCAGAGACTCATTGCACGAGCCCTTAGATACGGCCGCTTGTACCGGTCTCCTGGTTCCCCACATTATCCCCTCTACCTCTCTTCCACAGTTTGTGGAAGGTGAGGAGACGGGTCCGCGCGCTGTGGCTACAGTCTGCGGACAGCGCACGGACACAGGTGCGGCGACCGGACGGCTCGCGCCCTGTTCAACGGGCACGAGCGCGACGTCTAGACAGCACGTTGTTTTTACAGCGGCTGGTTCTGGTACGTCTCCTACGCTCGCTGAGCCTCCTCCCTTTCATGGGAAGCCCCCCTTGGTTCACACACAGTGTGTAGGCGGTAGGGGCCGAGGAATACGGGTTATTCCTGGACGGTCTTCCTCAGCTGTCGGCTCGCCCTCTCTACGACCGCTATGCGTTTTGGCAAGAGCGGTGCGTTATGCCATCATGGTTGGACAACACGTTGAGATGGGGCCATCCCATACAGTTCAAGCGTCGTCCCCCACCCTTTATGGGGTTGGTGGAGACCACGCTACGGGAGCCGGCTGCGAGCACGGCTCTGGCAGCAGAGGTGGCCCGTCTCTTGGTGAAGGGGGCCATCACTGTCGTTCCCCCCCACGAGTCCCACCTAGGGTTTTATTCCCGCTACTTCCTGGTTTCCAAGAAGTCAGGGGAAAAGAGACCTATTCTGGATCTTCGCGTGTTTAACAGATTCGTTGCCGCGAGGAAATTCAGAATCCCTCACTGTCGGAGCGTTGATCCGAGGTGTGAGAGAGGGCGATTGGTTCACATCCCTGGATCTCAAGGATGCTTACTTCCACGTCCCTGTTCGGCTGGCGCACAGGAAGTTTCTCCGCTGTGCCTATATGGGGAAAACCCCCCCGCCCTTCTCAGGGGTGTTCCCCTCGGCAGGGTGGCGTTTTATGTAGTGGTCTTCACGGACGCCTCGTTGACGGGTTGGGGAGGAACGTGCCTCTCTCACTCGGTCGGAGGCGAGTGGCGCAAGCCCCCTGCAGTACACATAAATGTGTTGGAGTTCGACGCTGTGAGGAAAGTGCTGTTGCATTTCTTTCACCTGGTGCGTGGCCGCCACGTTCTGATCAGGACAGACAGCGTGTCGGCGGCGGCATACATCAACAGACAGGGGGGAGTCCGCTCCCCTGCTCTCCACCGAAAGGCGGTCGAGCTCTGGCTTTGGGCACATCAGTATCTCCTCAGTCTGAGAACCCTGCATATCGCGGGCGCCAGAACTTTGGGGCGGACCTCAAGTCTCGCGGCGGTCACCACCGAGATGAGTGCCGGTTACATCCCGACATTGTCAGACTGATCTGGCAAAGGTTCGGGACGGCGCAGGTGGACCTCTTTGCGTCCAGGGAGAACACGCACTACAGGCGGTGGTTCTCCCTCAGAACTCAGGATCTACCCCTGTTGGAGGTAGATGCGTTGGCACACACACCTTGGCCGCGGGCTCTCTTGTATGCGTTTCCCCCGCTCCAGCTGATCCTTCCTCTTCTGGAACGGGTCAGACAGGAGAGATTGTCCCTGATAATAGTGGCCCCGGAGAACCGCTCAGCTCTGCGGTTTCCAGAGCTGAGCGGTTGATCAGCTCCTGAGAGGTTGATCCTGCAGGGCAAAGGTTTGCCTGAGACGGTTATCAACACTATTCAGAGCGCTCGTGCGCCTTCTACTTCTTCCCTCTATGCGGCGAAGTGGTGTGCCTTCTCTAATTGGTGTGAGAGGAACCACGTTGTCCCATCTCAATGCGAGGTGGGAAGCGTGCTTTCGTTTCTGCAAAACTTATTGGAGAAAGGTTTGGCCTTCTCCACTATCAAGGTCTATGCAGAAGCCGTTTCGGCTGGCCATGCAGGCTGTGATGGTGGACCGATCTCAGCCATCCACTGGTCAAGAGATTCTTGCGTGGGGCTAGACGGGTTAGGCCTGTTTCACGTGTGCTTACACCACGCTGGGATCTCCCCATCGTGTTGCGCGGATTGTCCAGGGATCCTTTTGAGCCTCTTTCTCAGGCCCCTTTGGATGCCCTGTCCTTTAAGACGGCGCTCTTGTTGGCCTTGGTTTCTGCCAAGCGGGCCGGTGAGCTAACCGCTCTGTCTGTCAGTCCGAGTTGCTTGTTGCTAAACGAGGACAGCTCCTTAGCGTTGCTCAGACCTAATCCTGCATTCCTCCCGAAGAATATTAATAGTTATTTTCGGTCGAGGGATATTGTGCTTAAGGCTTTTCACCCCCCGCCTCATTCTAGTGAGGCGGAGGCGGAGTTGCATCTCCTGTGCCCGGTGCGGGCATTGGCTATGTACGTGATTCGCTCGGCCGCATTCCGGTCCACACAACAGTTGTTTGTGTGTTATAGCGACGCTAGCAGGGGCCGCTCTCTCTCTAAGCAGCGGTTTTCTCGCTGGGTATGTGAGGGTGTTTGCTTAGCCTACTCTCGGCAGGGCTTGGCGCCACCGTTGGGCGTTAAAGCTCACTCCACACGGAGCGTGGCCGCTTCAACGGCTCTACTGAAGGGCGTTTCGGTGGAAGACCTAATGGCGGACCTAATGGAAACCGTATTGCTCTGGTTTTTCTTTTCCTTTTCATGGGTTCCATGAAGCACGGATTAGAGCCGGAGTCTTTACAGACTCACTTTTTTCTCTCTTGATCATTGCCTTGCTTGATCTAGGAGGAATTTGTTTTTATTAAGCTGTTGTGTTTTACACATCCTTGGCTTTTTGACTCTTAATGTGCTCTGGTGACTTAATTCGTTTTGACTGGGGTCCAGCAGGAGTACATTGATCGGGCTCCGCTCGCAGCTTCACCTTAGCCCATATGGCGAATCCTAGACGGCGTAGCCTACATGAAATAGAACGATAGTTATGTTATGATAACTCTAGTTCTATGATTGTAGGCGTAGCCGTCTAGTTTCCCACCTGCTGTACCCTCCAAATGCTGAAAGAATAGCGTGGAGGATGAGCGACGGTATACACCGCCTTATATAGACACACGCTGATTGGTGCATAGGGACAAGCCCATAAGGCGAAGCCTAGATGGCTACGCCTACAATCATAGAACTAGAGTTATAATAACATAACTATCGTTTGTCCTTTTTTGCAGGTGTGTGTGTTACGAGTTGAGAGAAGGTGAAATTCTCCCCCTTCTCACAGTCTTGCATTAGAGAAATTATTCTGATTATTATTTTTATTATTATTATTATTATTATTATTATTATTATTATTATTATTAAATTGTGTATATACATATATATTATAATTGGGATGGTGTAAAATTGGACTTCCGCCACGGTAGGGGGCAGTGTGGTAAGGGAAGCTCATGGCATCACGGAATCATGGCATCAGGGAATAGCCCAGGGGGTGTTGATAAAAACAGCTGTTTTGTAAATATCTATAGGTTGTGCACAAGGTGTGGGTATATATGTATTTGGTGATTGTTTATTTAGTGTCATGTTTATTTTGTATTCACACAATGTACTTTCTGTTCAGTTATGTAGGATTGGTAGCTTTAGCTACAGAATGTTCCCCCAACTAGTGGTCTGGCCCATACGGCCTTGATTGGTCCAATTCATTTCCCTATTTAACGGCTGCCTCATTGGGTGTTTGGGGGCTGGAGGTGGTGCTGGCTTGATGGGAGGGCAGTACGAGTGACGTATGTTTTGGTTATGTTATGTTATGCTATCTTAGGTTATGCTTGCTGACTGATTTTCTTTTCATTTGGAACGTTGCTTTATATATTTTTTTAATGTTTTGGAGAAAATTAAACTTCACTTTTCTTTGTCGTGAGACAATTGCCCTCATTTTTGCCCACACTCAGAATCTGGTTGACCGTATCCCAGATACGTGGGGCGACCACGCCGGTCCCTCACACAAGTATTTAAAGATTGTTGTGGATAAAACCCATGGTCTAATACTTTAACAAATTATGAGAGGCCGAGAAGGACTAGGGTTGAATGATCAAGGCTTTATTGTTTCAACAGATGGTAGCCACATCACCTGAGTTGGTTTGCTAAAGAACTGGCCTCGGCCCGGGATCTCTGAGGTAACTACTGCCCTGTGATTTCCAAGACCAATCATAGAGCATCTAAAATCTATGGGCCTTCCCCCTTCCCCATTACTATTTATCTTTACTTCCCACATGGATGCATTCATACATTCAAGCATTAGATACAAAGAGTTAACTTATGAAGTTTACATATTATGCATTACAGTTATATGAAGTGAGGTCTTTGATTAAAATACATTCATCGCCTTGTTCATTAACCTGATCTTAAATCACCGTGACTTACCACATGTGTTTAAGGGATGAGCCCGGTGAAAGCAATATTAATTTAAACAGTAATATATGCATTTGTAATAGTTAACAATGCCACTTTATTTGTCTATGGCATATACAGTCATAATCCTAAAGCTGGTAGTGTCTGATTTTAACCGGGGTATGGATTAGTTAACTTAACTCTAATTTGAAGTCTGCAGAATTCTAAAACCACTGACGAAGAACCACAAGAAGGCAGCATCATCACACGTATGAGGAAGCCGGAGGCAGGCTCTCAGATAATAGCGACCAGAGCATGTACTACGTCCTATAGGCCACGCCTACTCTGTGTATAGGAGCAGGCGCGCGTCCCAGAGAGGACGGAAACACACGGTAGCCCATGTGCTGGTTGGCTGGTTGGATCTCCGTTCGCGTTTTATACAATTCCCCTCCTATTGATTCATAGTTACCATACCGAAACTTTAACAAATAAAGTGAGTCAAAAGCGAGCCGTATTCGAGTACCTTTTCTAAACAACACGACATTTAGTGCTTGGCACTCTGTTCTAACCAGTGGCCACTCAAAGCGCTTGACAATAATGCCACCCATTCAACCATGCATTCATACACCCATTCACCCATCCATTCACACACACATTCACCAATCCAATCACACACACATTCATACGGCGGAGTTGACCCCTCAGGGTGACGGCCAGCTGGTCAGGAGCAGTCAGGGTGAGGCGTCTCGCTCAGGGACACCTCGACACTCAGCTAGGAGGAGCCGGGGATCGAACTAGCAACCTTCCGGTCACCTAAATCGTTCTGTCTCTAAGTTTCATTCACACACGCCCACACGCACGCACAACTACACTCCAAACGCAACTAAGCGCACACACACACAGAGGTACCCACACACAAACATCATTTTGTGTTGTTTTTTTTGCCTAGAGAATGGTGGATCAATGTGATGTCGTTTCTTTCTATAAACCAGTGTGATTTTTCATTTATTTTGGTAGAAATATAAGGAATTATAACGGGGTTATAATTATATATATATGGCCACATCATGTGGCCATATAACCCAGTTATAATTCCTTCTAATTTGTTATGTTTTCTTTCAGGAGATCATCGAGGCCTCTGCCACCACAGAGCCCATCCCTCCACCACCTCAAGCACCTCTTCTGCATTGGTAGCCCTACAACCCCCAGGAATATAGAAAGATAAACCATCCACTGATGGTGTAAAACCGACCAAGTTATTAATAAAATGTGATGGTTGATGCCCTTTTGTAATGTGCAATATGAGCTCCCTTATAATACTGGTTCTTGTTTGTATGATAGTTATTAGGGGTGTGTGCATCTCTCCTTTATAGGACGATCCGATACGTATCTAGATACATGTGCTACGATACGGTTCAGGGACGATACATTTAAAGATGGAACGATTGGATGCGATTCGATTCAATGTTCTTACGATCCGGTGCGACTTGATGAGATATGAATCAATCTGATAGATAGTTAATATTCATTTAACCTTAACGCATTCGTTTTCTATTAATTAAAATGAGCCTTCTATAAAAGAGACATTGCCTACTTTCAAATATATATATATGGTATAGGGACCATGGAATCTTAAGTTTTTATATTTATTTCTTTATGTAAATAAAGTGTTTCTTCTTTAAAGTGTTCTCGTTCTAAACCGATTCTTATCAAATACAACCTTTAACATGTAGCTAAGTAACATTAAAAATAAACTGTATATTACGAGGGACAGATTGCAGTATTAAAAAAATCCTTTATTTAAACATGCCAATTACAAAAACAATAACATAATTACCATTTCAGGTTAAACATCAGGGTTTGCTCGTTGCCCGAGACAATAAGGCACGTTAGCAAGGGGAGAGGGGAGGGAACATCAGAATATAGCACATATGCTACAAATATCCACCAGTTTAATGCCTTGTAAGTGAGTACATATACACTATTGTTCAAAGGTTGGGGTCACCCAGACAATTTCATTCCAGCTGTGCTGATATAATTTCACAAGGGTTTTCTAATCATCAATTAATCATGAACTAATCATTAGCCTTTTAACAGGATGAGCTAAACAATGTACCGTTGGAGCACAGGAGTGATGATGGTTACTATATAACTGTTAAGTGTTATGTAGTTTGCATAATAAGAACATGGTATTGATTTGACTGGTGGTGCTGACGAAATGATGCTCCACTGACGCCCTCTTCTTGCCGCTAAAGGCAACTCTTCTAACTGCACAAACACTTGTTGTACCCTGAGTAATTTTTCAACGTAAACATAACTGGTGGAAAACACTTTTTGTTGGTATTTCCTTCAAAAAAACAACTAAAATGTTAATTTTTTTTAACGTTTAAACACTTTTTTTGTGTGTTAAAATGTTGTACCTAGCGTAATATTTATAAAGCCGAGAGAGAGAGAGAGAGAGAGAGAGAGAGAGAGAGGTGAAGGCTCCGGGAGCTGTCTGAGTAGGAGAAGGAGAAGGAGAGAGAGAAGGAGAGAGAATGAGGAGAAGGAGAGAGAGAAGGAGGAGGAGGAGAGGGAGAGGGAGAAGGAGGAGGAGGAGAAGGAGAAGGAGAGAGAGAAGGAGGAGGAGGGTTTCGGAGATTCATCTTCCATTCCAGCTTCGGGAGACCCTGGAACAGAGTGAAGAATAAGATAAGTCTGGGATAAAAGCGTCAGCAAGAATTCTTGGATAAAAGCGTCAGCAAACATCTCTTAAATATAAATGTAAATGAGTTGAGAGTTCAATCACTCAAATTAAGACGTACCATTGCTTTCATTAATTGGTTTCTCCCAGATTACGAGAACAATTGATGAAAAAGGTGACAGTAGTTTATACATGAGTATATGTATATATATAAGTATCTGTTGCGGCAGACGCTTTGTTGTGTACGGGGAATGGGTTAACCTAGTGATTGTTAGGGCTTGGCACTCTGTTCTAACCAGTGGCCACTCAAAGCGCTTGACAATAATGCCACCCATTCACCCCTGCATTCATACACCCATTCACCCATCCATTCACACACACACAAACCAATCCAATCGCACACACATTCACACACCGACGGCGGAGTCGACCCTCAGGGTGACAGCCAGCTGGTCAGGAGCAGTCAGGGTGAGGCGTCTCGCTCAGGGACACCTCGACCCTCAGCGAGGAGGAGCCGGGGATCGAACTAGCAACCCTCCGGTCACCAGCCGACCCGCTCTACCCCCTGAGCCACATGCCGCCCCCCAAAGTGCAGTGCAGGTTATAAAGCTAAACGAGCTAAAACAGCAGCGCTAACATTAGGATGAAGGAGGAGGAAAGTGTACATACCACCGTTATGCTCCGCGCTGGGGGGGGCCATGGTGGGGGGGGCCGTGGTGGTGGGGGGTCCCGTGGTGGAGGCCGGGTCCGTGGTGGTGGGGGCCGTGGTGGGGGCCGGGTCCGTGGTGGAGGCCGGGTCCGTGGTGGTGGGGGCCGTGGTGGGGGCCGGGTCCGTGGTGGTGGGGGCCGTGGTGGGGGCCGGGTCCGTGGTGGAGGCCGGGTCCGTGGTGGGGGCCGGGTCCGTGGTGGGGGCCGGGTCCGTGGTGGAGGCCGGGTCCGTGGTGGGGGCCGGGTCCGTGGTGGAGGCCGGGTCCGTGGTGGGGGCCGGGTCCGTGGTGGAGGCCGGGTCCGTGGTGGGGGCCGGGTCCGTGGTGGAGGCCGGGTCCGTGGTGGAGGCCGGGTCCGTGGTGGAGGGGGCCGTGCTGCTGGGGGGGGGCACGTCGTCTGTTCACAGAGACACGTTCTAAGTTAGTCGTTAGTCACAGGGCGACAGTCGATCAGGAAAGTGTACATACCACCGTTATGCTCCGCGCTGGGGGGGGCCATGGTGGGGGGGGCCGTGGTGGTGGGGGGTCCCGTGGTGGAGGCCGGGTCCGTGGTGGTGGGGGCCGTGGTGGGGGCCGGGTCCGTGGTGGGGGCCGGGTCCGTGGTGGTGGGGGCCGTGGTGGGGGCCGGGTCCGTGGTGGAGGCCGGGTCCGTGGTGGAGGCCGGGTCCGTGGTGGAGGGGGCCGTGCTGCTGGGGGGGGGCACGTCGTCTGTTCACAGAGACACGTTCTAAGTTAGTCGTTAGTCACAGGGCGACAGTCGATCAGGAGGTAGAGCGGGTTAACTAGTAACCCGAAGGTTGCTAGTCGGATCCCCGGCTCCTCCTAGCTGAGCGTCGAGGTGTCCCTGAGCAAGGCACCTCACCCTGACTGCTCCTGACGAGCTGGCTGTCGCCCTGCGTGGTCGACTCCAACGTCAGCTAGGGGGCGCCGGGGATTGAACTAGCACTCTTCCCTAAGGTGGCAGTTAGGGTGAGATGCCTTGCTCAGGGACAGCTCGACACTCAGCTAGGAGGAGGAGCCGGGGGGATCAAACTAGCAACCTTAGTGGTAGCGGTGCTGTCATAACCGTTGAGTGATAGGGTGTATAACCCACTGTCACTCAGTCACACTGAAGATGGTCAGATCTCCGTTGGTGTGGTTGAGAAATGTGCAACTTAAAAATATAAGTTATGATTAACGATTAACGACATGTGACAGGTCGGTTCCATCATTTGGACCGGTAAGATCTCACAACTTACCTTTCAAGTCGATTTGCCACACATCACTAGTGAGGATGTTGCCTCGATAACCGGTTGGAAGGCTCATGTTGCTCCCGACTTCGTAATCGTGATAAAAAGAAAAAAGAAAAGAACAAAACAGCATGAGCAAAAAGTGTAGCATCAGTATGCTTAGTATTGTTATTATTTTATTGCAGTTACCTTCTCCACATATTATCTTCTTTGTTTGCTTAAGGTAACTCTTAATGTGTAATATTCATAACTTTGTAACACACACACACATACAAACAAAGACACAAACCCACACATACACAAACAATCATAAAAACAAACAAACATATGGACACATGGATACACACACACTTTATCAAACAAGCACACACACACACACACACACACACACCCAGTTTTTCCGGTTGTTTTGCTCTCTCACTCGTCATCGCTGCCCCGGCTTGCTCGGCCATATTCCACATGGGAAAAGCATTGCTGTATGGGAAACTAGTTGTAGCTGCCGCTCGAAATACGGCAATGCGTTACTATGGCAACACCGGAAGTAGGAGTACAAAAGTCATTTGATTTCTAACTGTTATATTATTATGTTTATTCTATTATGTTCATTTTATTACGTTAATAAGTTAATGATAGCTAAATGCAGTTTAGTTCATGGTTCTGCTGTTAAAATGGAAATGTCTACAACAAATGGATGAAGAGGTGACTTCCTGGTCAAGTTAGACGTGAACTGGAAATAGTAGAGAGAGCGGGAGAGAGAGTGAGACTGAGAGTGAGAGAGAGAGAGAGAGAGAGAGAGAGTGAGAGTGAGAGAGAGAGAGAGAGAGAGCAGGAGGGGACTCTGTCAATCGACGCCACTTCACGTCCTACGTCACTCGATATGGGTGTGCATGTGTGCGCGTAGCCGTCACTCGCGATGGTGCATGTGAGAAAGGTTTTGGCTTTTAGGGTGCACTCACACTACGCCATCTGGCCGTGGCCGTTGGCCGTTTTCACCCCTTTCACATCTAACCGTGCTCAACTGGCCCCATTGTTCTCCGGCCTGCACTCACACTAGGCCATCTGGCCGTGGCCGTTGGCCGTTGCAACTGTGGCCTGGCCACGGTAGGCTCTTGTACATACGTCATCACGTTGTAACACGTCATCACCAAGCGTCCGCTGCATGGACCATAATAAAGTCTGCCGCCAGTCAGAGTTTTAACAACAATGGACAACAACACAGAACACACCAACAGCTGAACCACTTGACGCCATGTTTACCGTTTAAAGGGAAAGAAGGCTTGTCGCCTTTATTATGTCCATGGTCGTCGCATGGACTACACGTCATCCAGCTCAGGTTGCGTAGCCGTGCGTGTGCGTGTGTCGGCTCATTAACATCTGTACCGTAGCGGCCTGTACCGTAGCAGCACACCTCTCCCAAGTGGCCAAATTGGCCTGGCCTGGCCAGACTGGCCACACTCACACTGGCAGATTTGAGCACGGTTAGGTGTGAAAACGGCCATAAACCCGTTTGTTAGTTAGCGGTTAAACAAAATGCGATCTCTTTGTTTACAGTTACCAACGACCAACGTTTAAAGACTGATTCTTGGGTCGTCGATTCCCTAGTGATGCAAGGTTTTTTCTTTCATTTCTTTCATTTTGGACTGCACACACATCGCGAGTGACGGATACGCGCACAATGTACACACATCACTGTCTTTACAATCTCTAGGCAACCGAAGTTTAAAGATTGTCAAGTGGTTAACTCTTGAATCACATGTACTAAGACCTGATGGGTTAGTGGTCAGAGAACAACTCAGTAACGCGGGGATAAGGGGTTCGATTCCTTAATGAAGCTAGCTTTTTTCTTTCATATTTGACTGGATGTTTCTATGCCATTTTGCAAGTGTATCAACTTCCCTTATGTGTTTACATTGTAGGCTACATACAATGTAGCCTTAGGGTAAACACCAGGGTACAAATAGCATATACTGATAATTGTACCAGCGTAACTTGTAGTTTATGATGAAGAAATGTTACTGGGGTTAAGGTTAGGGTAACGGTAAGCGTAAGACAGTGTTTTTGCAACACAATATTTCTTACAATAACACAAACTCCAAAGTTTTGATGACTCCCGTAGGAAACTTAAGATACCTAGAGAAATGCGTGAGTGCTCACAAAACATCAACAAGTCAGCAGTGTGGTACAGGGTGATCATTTCTGATATACAGTACAAAAGCTGAAACTATTAGCCAGGAGTGGGAAAGATGCAGACGCAGACGTGGGAAGCAATAAGACACACCAACACACAGTTGCCTGTTGCAAAATGGTTCAGAGTTTGATATAAATAGTTAGGGTTAGCTAGGGATTTTTTTTAAAAAAGTGTTTGCTTGGTATGGTGTTATCTGGTATGGCTATAGTCTAATGTTAGCTTAGTTCGTGTTTCGTCATGTTAATCGCTAGTAATAGTAAGTCATTTGTAGAAATATAGCCTATCATCACAGTCACAGACTGTAGGAGGAGAGAGAGAGAGAGAGAGAGAGAGAGAGAGAGAGAGAGAGAGAGAGAGAGAGAGAGAGAGAGAGAGAGAGAGAGAGAGAGAGAGAGAGAGAGAGCGCGCGCTATTGGCTATTCTAAAATTATTCAACTTGATCCTGAGTGTAGGTTACTTCCCAGACATCTGGAATTGTGGTCTCATAACACCTATTTTTAAAAATGGAAATAAATCTGACCCTGATAATTACAGAGGTATTTGTGTGAACAGTAACCTGGGGAAGGTTTTCTGTAGTATTATTAATTCGAGACTCATAGACTTCCTTATGAAACACAATGTCCTGAGCAAAAGTCAAATTGGATTCATACCAAATCACCGCACATCAGATCATATTTACACCCTACACACCCTGGTAGACAAAAACATAAACAAAACCAAAATATTTGCTTTTTTCATTGATTTAAAAAAAGCATTTGACTCAATTTGGCACATTGGATTACTTTACAAACCTCTTCAAAGCGGTGTAGGGGGTAAAGCATATGACATAATAAAATCAATGTACACAAACAACATGTGCAGTATCAAGATTGGACACAAGCGAGCAGTTTTTATTTCTCAGGAGCGGGGAGTGAGACAGGGCTGCTGTCTATCACCTGCACTGTTCAACATTTACATAAATGAGCTGGCCTCCATTCTGGAACAGTCCACAGTGCCGGGTCTCACTCTCCACAACACTGAGATCAAATTCCTGCTTTACGCAGATGATTTAATCCTGTTAAGTCCCACAAAAGAAGGACTTCAACAGAGTCTAGACCTACTAGACCGTTACTTTCAGACCTGGGCCCTGGCTGTTAACATTAAGAAAACAAAATCCATGATATTCCAGAAAAGACCCAGATGTCTGGGAAACACATTGCACTTCACAATAGGAACACATAAAATAGAAAACTGTTTAGAATATAATTATTTAGGCCTGAAAATAAGTCCCACTGGAAGTTCAATCCAGCAGTCAATGAACTGAGAGAGAAAGCACGCAGGGCCTTTTATGCAATCAAAAGACAAATTTACGTTCAGATTCCAATTCCAATTTGGTTCAAACTACTTCAAGCAATTATTTAACCCATCCAAACTGGGCCCACAAACAAACCAACTTTTTGACCAATGGGAAAAACATTCAATTGAAATTACAAACACTGAATTTTGTAAAAGCATTCTGCAGGACAACCACTAACAATGCCTGCAGAGCTGAATTAGGCCAGTATCCACTTCTATTAAAAATCCAAAAACGATCAATTAAATATTGGCTACATCTAAAACAAAGTGACCCCCACTCCTTCCAGCACAAAGCCCTGTAAAGCCAAGAGACGAACAGGAGTCCCCTCACTCTGGTCCGAAGGGCTCTGTCCACAGACAGGTTCCCCCTCTGCTCAGCCCCAGGACCAGTCGGAGAACATATCAATTAGACTCAACCAAATTATAAAACATCAGAAACAAACCTACCTCACCCATTGGAACACTAAAACACACACACAGAGCAAAATGCAGTGTTATCTGTCCCTAAATAGACACTGCACTGCACTGTGGCCCCCTACCTGACCACAGTCACTGATGTTAGACACAGAGTGTTGTTAAAAAAGTACAGATTGAGCGCGCACAGCCTGGTCATAGAAACAGGCCGACATAGGAAAACATAGCTGCCCAAAGAGGAGCGGCTATGTGAAGAAGCTGCTGTAGAGACCGAGCAGCACTTCCTCCTACAATGCCCCAAATTCAAAAATGTCCGCGAATTATACTTTAGTAAATTTGGCCAAAAACACCCACATTTTATAAACTCCCATGTAGACCAACTACAAATATTAATGGGAGAGAGAAAAGAGAGCTCCGTCCTCGCAGGACAGTTTATTTCAGCTTGCCACAAATTGAGAAGATGACATTCTACACCAGGCCTCACTGTTTTATTTTGTCTTATTTTCATGATTATTTGTAACCTATAATGTGTTTTATGTAGCTTCTCTTTACATTCATTTAATTATACTATAATATAACTATTAGTTATATATGTACATATTAACATCTGTATGTTATGATATATTGTTATAGGTTGTTATATGTACATATTGTTCTGACGTTCTCTTTTGTTATTATACATAATATTTATTGTAATGCATAAGGGACGTGCACAGGGGGGTTGCTCAGGTTGCTTGGGCAACTGCCCATATGCCCTCCTCGACTCACGTTGCCCTTCCGAGGAAAAAAATAAAAATAAAAATTCTAATCATTTAATGGATGCAGAATTTCATGTAGGCCTAGATAAAAAAAAATCGCCACTCGAAACATTTCATAAAGTAAGCGTAGCCTCATTCAATTCCGTTCGGGCACTGAGAGTGAAAGTCAGTAGGGGGAGGGCAAACTCTGCCGCGCGGCAACAGCCGCTTTTGACGCCTCCCCTCTGCCGCCCTTCCCTGTTTGCGCTGCAGCGCTGCACGCGACCGGAACACCAGCACCTGTGAAACGACTGCCTTGATGTTGTCGGAAAAGGTGAATTTGAGATGTATAACAAACAAACAATCATCACGTTTTATGAAATGAATTACAATCTTCATAAATCCAGGCTCAGTTTGCCACGTAACGTTTAGCCTAAATAATCAGACAGCTAGCTAGCTTGCAGACAAGCAGCCCGTTATCACATAGTCTACACATTTCTTGGTAGCCAAACTAAGCTACATGTCTGCTGATAGTTAGTTTCTAACATTTCGTTTTAACAAGAAGAATAAATGATGGAAGTAGGCTAATGCATCACATGAATTCTTTCATTCAAAATGGTTCATGCCTAAATCTTATCACTATTTTGGGTATTGTTTGTTATTGTTAAGTGAAGCCGAAATGCCCAGTGAAAAAAAGGAGGATTCAGGAGAGAGAGAGAGACAACTAAAGGAGGCATCAAAGAGGAGCACATCACTACAGGGTTGGCTACGAAAAAGCCAAACAGCAGGTGGGACAGAGACTTTGCATAGTGATAAAAAATTATACTGTGTAGGCTAATTGATAAATTAATCAGACTCATATTTTAGCCTACTAATGGCAATTTTTCATAATTACATTACGTTTAAGATGAGGAGCAGTCACAAGCCTCCAGACACTCGGAAAATGTGGACCAGGAGGAGGCACATAGGGCAGGTAGGCCTAAGTGCTGATCACCATGTATGAGAGGACCATGCTAGGACCGTGCCCTTATTTCAGGTCAGAGCAACTGCCCCTCAAAATTCCTGTGCACGTCCCTGCATAACACTGTAATGCTTTGGCAACACTGTTTGGTTTACCACAATAGTCATGCCAATACAGCTTTTTGAATTTGAATTTGAGGGCGGGAAAGGGAGAGCGGGAAAGAGAGCGGGAGAGGAGTCTACTAATGGCTCAACAGGCGTAAACGGTATTATACTCAATATTGAGACATGTGTTCCCATGTATTAGTTAATAATCTGTGAAAATAATGTGTATGAAATTTGTTTTATTTTACTGCAGTTTTCACGGTGTTCCATAACTTTTGAGAATAAACTGGCTGTGGACATCAGTACGAGGCGTACATCGTTTTGTAACCAGGGTAGATACACCAGTGTTCACATAATGGGCCAGATAGATTTATTTGTACTCATTTTCATTGACTTTCTTGTATTTTTGCTGCTATGTGGCTGCTGAGGAACCAAGCCTAATAATTGTACTCTTGTGTTCTTATTGTACAATAACATGCAATAAGTCTTTACTCGGACTCTAATACTGAGTTGAAAGCAGTCCCAGTCGCAGTTTGCTCCACAATAAAGAGTGATCCCATCCCATCCCATCCCAATATGAGCCTCATTAGCGAGATTGTGTAATTATTAATGTAACAATAAAATATAACTTACCTGCTCGGATCCTTCCTACCAAGGGCGTGTCGCAGAGCAGCACCAGGTAGAGGCTGGTGATGATGGACAAGATATAATCCCTAGACGAAACCATGGCTTTGACTACTTTCTCAGCTCAGCTCAGTCGGAGTATGAAGGTACACGTGGATTCCGCGCTGAAACTAGGAAAGAATAGACTAGGAAATGACGCACTGCATGACGCAGGGGAGGCTTGGCGCCTGGATGCAGGTTAACCGAGAGCGCCAACTCACGGTCGGCGGCCGCACTTACAAAATGGAAGGTGAATCTATAGCCAAATCATTTCAATGTCAGTGCATGTGACGTCTTCCCGTCCCAGTCTCTATCTTTAACGCGCAGAAGTTTTACATCAATTTTCCTTGGCCTCCCCCCCTCCTGGAACTGATCAATTCTCTGGGCACGCTCAATGTCCATCTTGGTGCTGTCCAGGCCCCGGTTGCTTGAAAACATTTGTCGTACCTTCTTCTCTGATTCATTCCAATTCTCTCCTTTCTCATCCGCAATCCCGTCAATTAGAAAGTTTGTCCTCCTGCACTGGTTTTCAATGTAGTCCAGCTTGGTTAACATTAGATACATTTCCAGCTTAGGGTCTGTTATGTTCTTTTCAAATGACTTTATCTTTGTTTCAATCTCAATGTAGCCTCCTCTTTTCTCTTCAAACTTTTCTTGGGTGAATTCCAAGCCAGTTTTAAGGTTTTTACATCCAGTCTCTTGTTAATAGAATCCATGATGAGCGGAATAAAGAATTTAAAGTTATCCTGTTGCTGCAGTAACGTCTCCTTGTAAAACTCTTTCTGCTGATCCAATAACTGTGCGGGAACAATCATTGTAACAGCCGAATCCTCATCACAAGGGGGTCATTTTTTAGCCTGGCCTGGTGGAGCTGGCAGGTGGTTAGTCCTTAACCCGGCCTGGTGGAGCTGGCAGGTCGGAATGACACGGGCACTAATTCTTGACGACTGGGTACCTTATCCCACAGTTTCAACAACAAACAGTACACGTCAGCACCAAACCTAACCGGACTCGTTGCACTCTTCCCTAAACAGACACACCCTATCGCTCACTCACTCATTCGCTGACGTCTCCCACACACACACGCACACAAACATTCTGGCGCACACACATACGCTTCTCTCGTAACAGTACCCCCACTCTGGATGACAATTAAAACATAATTACCCTCCAGCAGAATAATAAACACCAACATGTCCACAGATATACAGCCCCCATACACATTCAATCTAGTTGAGCCTGGCCTGTTGGAGCTGGCTGGTAGTTAGCCCTTAGCCTGGTGGAGCTGGCTGGTGGTTAGCCCTTAGCCTGGTAGCTTCTGCTGACAGTCAATGAATACAGGTGTTTGGAGGATCTAGTAGACCAGAGTTGTCAATCAATCAAAGATCTCTAACTTTTGGCCATCCACACTTCAGCAACGTATCTTTGTATGTACATTAAAGGGGAATTCCGGTGTAAAAAGGATTTGGGATATGTTTTGTATGATAACGAGTTGAAACGTTCGTTTTGGAGCACAAAAAACGCATATAGACGCTTTCTTCAGTTGGCTGTTTGGTAACCCTTCCTTTTACAGTCCCCTAATTACTAGGTATTTACCTGGTACATACATGGTAAATCATAGTGTATTACTGGGTAATTACCACTGGTAATAAGAAGGTAAATACAGAGGTAGTTACCCGGCAAATACATGGTAAATCATAGTGTATTACTGGGTAATTACCACTGGTAATAAGAAGGTAAATACAGAGGAATTATCCAGTAAATTATAGTGCATTACTGTGTAATTACCACTGGTAATAAGAAGGTAAATACAGAGGAATTACAGCTGAAGTACTAAGTAAAACCTCCACTATTACCCATCAACTCAACTAAGTAGCGTGTAGTTGTAACTGTTTTAGGTTGGTAATAACTCCGATATTGTGTACTTCCTAGGAAATTAGGCAACCAATTCTTAGAAACACTTATTATCCAAGGTTTATGTTCTTAACAGCCAAAGTTTAATGATGTACTATCTAGAAATTAGCATAGTACTTTCCAATAAAATACTTTTTCTTAGTTAGGAACAGTTTTCCTCTAGTGTTATGGTACATCTTCTTAAATACTGGGTACAAAGCCGTTTGTTTCCATGGTATTACCAGGTTCTTACCATATAATTTATAATAGATACATTCCATTATCCATGCAGTCAACACAAACTTGTACCATGTACGTTCTGCGACGTTACCAAGTAAAACACACCAATTTACCCAGTAATTAAGCTGAAACTGTACTGTAAAAGGAAGCCTTGTTTGTTTCCATGGTATTACCAGGTTCTTACCATATAATTTGTAATACATTATTCCCTTTTCCATGCAGTCAACACAAACTTGTACCATGTACGTCCTGCGACGTTACCAAGTAAAACACGATAATTTACCCAGTAATTAAGCTGAAACTGTACTGTAAAAGGAAGCCTCGTTTGTTTCCATGGTATTACCAGGTTCTTACCATATAATTTGTAATACATTATTCCCTTTTCCATGCAGTCAACACAAACTTGTACCATGTACGTTCTGCGACGTTACCAAGTAAAACACGACAATTTACCCAGTAATTAAGCTGAAACTGTACTGTAAAAGGAAGCCTCGTTTGTTTCCATGGTATTCCCAGGTTCTTACCATATCATTTGTAATACATTATTCCCTTTTCCATGCAGTCAACACAAACTTGTACCATGTACGTTCTGCGACGTTACCAAGTAAAACATGACAATTTACCCAGTAATTAAGCTGAAACTGTACTGTAAAAGGAAGCCTCGTTTGTTTCCATGGTATTACCAGGTTCTTACCATATAATTTGTAATACATTATTCCCTTTTCCATGCAGTCAACACAAACTTGTACCATGTACGTTCTGCGACGTTACCAAGTAAAACACGACAATTTACCCAGTAAGTAAGCTGAAACTGTACTGTAAAAGGAAGCCTCGTTTGTTTCCATGGTATTACCAGGCTCTTACCATATAAGTTGTAACTGGTTATTCCCTTTTCCATGCAATCAACACAAACCATATATGTTCTGCAACATCGTTCACCAGTAGTTAAGCACTTTAATTGTTGTTATAAAACCCCAAACCACTGTTGATGAAAGACATATTAACATTAAACAAAATCAAAGGCTTATCTTTCAAACAATGCATATCTCACAAACAGGCACTGAACACTGAAGAAATCGGACAAACAAAAGAGCCGTCCACATCAACTCAATTTAAATGTTACTGATGGTATTTTCATAAAACACATGACAGTGTTATGGCAAGTGACCACAAGGAAGACTGCTTCAACCTCTACAATTTGAATAAGTGGTGAATGCCATGCAGCAATCTGCCTATGGGAGCATCTTCGTGGTCGTTCGCAAACCAATGAGTCCACTCGATGAATGAGAGATGACTCTTTAGTGTCTTCTCTGTGAGGTATCCCTGCAGTCTCCACATCTGGGATTTGAAGGCTGACCAAGACCTGACCAGGTACCTCCAAATCTCCCCTTCAAGAATCAGAAGACAAGAAAATAAACATTAGGACTGTCAATTAATGAACATTTCTAGAACATGTAGAACTCAAAGGATGCTGGTCCTCTGGCCATTGTGTTTGGTCATATTGAAAAGAGAAAAAGGCATATCCATAAATACAGTTAATAGGACGGGAGGGGACAGGCAGTTAGCTCCGGTTAGCCCTTTAGCATCGAGCCAGCGGAGCTTCTGTCATTCAAATAACTCAGACATGTTGTTTAAAACCTATACCACCCAATTTATTAAAATATCCGGATTTAATCGGGCTCTCTCCCATAATTACAGTTAATAGGACGGGAAGAGACAGGCTCTGTTAGCCCCGGTTAGCGCGATGCTAAGGAGCAGCTCTACCGGAGCATGCCACCTCAACAGGTGCAAGTTAGCCTCCGGTTTGATATTCGCCGGATATTCGGTTTACCACCCAATCGGATTCATCAACATAAGTGCAATACATTACGGGCTTAGTATGTTGAGGACGGTTTAGGACACCGTATCGCGAAAAATCACAAACACATGTTGTCGCCATCGATGTCTGTGCAACAACGTCATTTACGTTCTCTGGCTGCTACCTGTTTTAGGGATCTTCAACAAGTTACACTCACCGACTGGTGGCAGATGTTACAATAGTAATTGTGTTTACACGGACAAGTAGGAATGTGACACGGGAAGTAAGAGGAACACGTGAGAGATGCACGTAGGTTGTACCAGTGAGTTAATAAAGAGTTGCCCTGTTGGGCTGTTATGAAGTAATTCTGTAGTTCATTTAAGAGAAAAGGAGCAGAATTAAACATGGTGGCAGCGGTCACGGACTTGACCAGTCGAAGTATCGTTTCGCGGGAGGAGCTACTGCGACGTTAGGAGAGTAGTGATATAAGTTTGGCTAGGGATTAGCATTCTCATCCAACCGACATGGAAGGGCTAAAACCTCCCCAACAGCTATGCATGGACTCAGGGAATCTCGCAAAGTCATGGAAAACCTGGAGGGAAGAGTTTCTACTGTATTCCGACTTAACCGTGGACGACGACGAGAAGAAAACTGTCAAACTTTTCAGCTATCTCGTTGGTGAGAGCGGCAGAGAGCTGTTGGACACGCTCATGGGTGAGACAGCAAAGTCTGATTGGAAGATGAAGGACATAATTGATAAAATGGATGCTCACTGCAACCCTAGTGCTAACGAGACCGTGGAACGTTACCGTTTCTTCTCGAGAAACCAAGGTTCGAGTGAGGCAATAGACTGTTATGTCACGGACCTGAAAGTGTTATCAAAGACGTGTAACTTTGGGACTTCAAGAGACTCGCTCATTCGGGATCGGATTGTGTGTGGAGGCAACAATGTCAGCATGAGGGAGCGGTTGCTCCGCGAGAAGACCCTAACGCTCGACACATGCATTCAGTTGTGCAGAGCCTCGGAGTTGTCGCGCGAGAACGTCAAAACCATCTCCGGACCTAAAGTGGAGGAGGTGCATGCAATACAGAGACCAGGGCACTACCAACAGCCAGCGGATAAAGTGGACTGCAAATTTTGTGGCAAATCTCATGAGAGAAGCAAGCAGAAATGCCCAGCATACGGTAAGACGTGCAAAAAGTGTGGCAAAGAGAATCATTTTGCAGCTAAATGTAAAGCCGGTCAGCAACCAAGAGAAAGGGAACAGAGAAAGAAACAAGTGCACCATGTAGCAGAACACGAGAGTGATGAGTTTGATGAAATCCTCTGTGTAACTGCAGAAGAGATTGAGACAGTGAGTTCAGTAGATTCTGATAAAAGACTCAACACACAGCTCTTTGCTGGAATGCTTTTGGGAAAACAGACTGTGAGATTTCAAATAGACTGTGGTGCTACTTGTAATATAATTCCAATTGATCTGCTTGATTCAAACACAAAGATCGAAGACACAAAGAGTGTGTTAGTGATGTACAACAAAAGCAAGCTTAAGCCACTGGGAAAATGCAAACTGAAGCTGAGAAATCCCAGAAACCAGAAGCTGTACCAGTTGGAGTTCCAAGTTGTGGATGAGGGAGATACAGTGCCATTGCTTGGCAAAAGGGCCAGTGAGGGCATGCAGCTGATTAAAGTGCACTATGAAAATATTATGGCAATTGACAGCATAGTTACAACAGTGCCAGAAATTAAGACTACAAGGGGCCAATGGACAATGGAGCAGATACAAGCAGAGTATGCTGACGTGTTCAAGGGTGATGGCTGCCTTGAAGGAAAATACAAGCTGGAGATTGACGACACAGTGAAACCTGTGCAGCTGCCAAAGAGGCGGGTGCCAGTAGCAATGATGAAACCACTGAAGGCTGAACTTCAAGACCTACAGCGCAGAGGAATCATCACACCTGTAGAATGCAACACAGACTGGATCAATGGAATGGTTGTTGTCCAAAAACAGAATGGGAAGCTACGGATATGCATTGATCCAAGACCCTTGAACAAGGCGCTGAAGCGTAGTCACTTCCCATTGCAGACAATTGAGGACATTCTCCCAGATCTGGCTAAAGCAAAAGTGTTTACAGTATGTGATGTGAAAAGTGGTTTCTGGCATGTAAAATTAGATGAAGAGTCAAGTTTTCTGACTACTTTTGCTACGCCATTTGGACGTTACCGATGGCTGAGGCTTCCAATGGGGGTCAGCCCCGCACCAGAGGTCTTTCAGCGTAAGCTCACACAGGCGCTGGAGGATCTGTCTGGTCTGTACATCATTGCTGATGATGTGCTGATCACGGGACAAGGTGAGACACAAGAAATGGCACAGCAAGACCACGATGAGAAACTGAGACTGTTTTTGAATAGATGCAGACAAAAGAACATTAAACTGAACGCAGACAAGTTCAAGCTGAAGGAAAAAGAGACTACGTACATAGGACATCTCCTGACAGCGGATGGTGTAAGGATACATCCAGAAAAGGTACGTGCCATTGAACAAATGCCAAAGCCAACAGATGTGAAAGCAGTTCAGAGGCTGTTGGGTATGGTGAACTACCTGGCTAAGTTCTGTCCTCATCTCTCTGACCACTGTCAGCCACTCAGGCACCTGACACACAAGGACGGTGAATGGGAGTGGACAGAACAGCATGACCAGGCGTTTCTCAAATTGAAAGAGACTATTTCAAACACACCGGTGCTGAAGTACTACAGCCCGGAGGAGGAATTGACTGTGCAGTGTGATGCCTCAGACACTGGTTTGGGCGCAGCACTGGTCCAGAGGGGTAAGCCCGTAGCATTCGCAAGCAGAGCACTCACACAGACAGAGAAGGGCTATGCCCAAATTGAGAAGGAATTCTTAGCAATGATTTTCAGTTTGGAGAAATTCCATCAGTACACGTATGGACGCAAGGTAACTGTACAAAGTGACCACAAACCTTTAGAGAACATAGTGAGAAAGCCACTATTGAGTGCACCCAAAAGACTACAAAGAATGATGATGCGTATTCAAAAGTATGACGTTGATGTTGTTTACTTACCAGGAAAAGAGATGGTGTTAGCAGACACCTTGAGCCGAGCTTACCTGCCTGAGTGTTCAGCCTTTGGCTCAGTGGAAGCTGAAATAGAGACTGTTAATATGTTGCAGCATGTACCCATCTCAGCGGACAGCCTCAGTTCAATCCGCTCTGCAACAACACAGGATTCGACACTGCAGAAACTCATTGAAACCATACAACAAAGATGGCCAAATGACAAGGCAAAGACACCGAGCGAAATCAGACCATACTTTTCATTCCAGGATGAACTGAGTCACCAAGATGGAATAGTGTTTCGGGGTGAACGTGTTGTCATACCTGATGCGCTAAGGAGAGACATCACGCAACGTCTACACTCCTCTCATTTTGGGGTGGAAGGATGCCTACGAAGAGCCAGAGAGTGCGTATACTGGCCAGGCATTAATGACCAGATCAAGACCTATGTAGCCAAGTGTGACATTTGTAGGTCAGTGGACTATAAGCAACAAAGAGAAACACTGATCTCACATGAAATGCCTAACAGACCATGGGCTAAAGTAGGCACAGATTTGTTTTCTTTTGACAACAAGGACTATCTCATCACTGTAGATTACTATTCAAATTTCTGGGAAATAGATTATCTCTCAGACACAAAGTCTACAACTGTGATAAAGAAACTGAAAGCCCACTTTGCCAGACAAGGCATCCCTGATGTTGTCATCTCGGACAACGGACCACAATACTCATCGCAAGATTTCCACAGATTCAGCGAACGGTGGGAATTCCTGCATAAGACCTCGTCACCTGGGTACGCTCAGAGCAACGGCAAAGCAGAATCAGCCGTCAAAACAGCCAAGAGACTTTTGCACAAAGCGCAAATGGCTGGACAGGATCCCTACCTTGCTCTTTTGGATCACCGTAACACACCGTCACAAGGCCTGGACACCAGTCCAGCACAAAGACTTCTCAGTCGGCGCACCAGAACACTGCTGCCCACGAAAGCAACCCTTCTGCAGCCAAAAGTCGAACAGGTGCAGCAAGGACTACGCAGTAACCAAGAACGCCAGTCTGCCTACTACAACAGATCTGCCAGAGATCTGGACACATTGAAACCAGGGGACTGTGTGCGAATACAGCCATTTGGGTCTCACACTCTCTGGAGATTAGGCAATGTTCTCAGGGCTGTGGATGCGAGATCCTACGAAGTCCAGCTGCAGTCTGGTGGTGTTCTGCGGAGGAATCGCAAACACCTCAGGCGTGCCCACGGACAGACCCTCAGTGAGTCTATGGACATGGAGACTGTGGTTGTTCTTCCACAGACTGTTCCTGAAACACACACAGACACAGACACGGGTGACATACACCCACCGGGTAGCAATGTATTACCGGTGACCACAAGGGCTGGTCGCACAGTGGTGACGCCACAACGCTACAAAGACTTTGTGAACGAATAGTTGTGGACCACTCATGGACTTTGGGGGGACTAAAGAAAGAATGTGGAGAAAGCATAACATGTTTAGTAATGTGTGTTGTTATAAGTAACATGTTTAGTAATGTGTGTTGTTATAAGTTTAAGATTAAAATAGGACTAAAGAAAGAATGTGGAGAAAGCATAACATGTTTAGTAATGTGTGTTGTTATAAGTAACATGTTTAGTAATGTGTGTTGTTATAAGTTTAAGACTAAAATAGGACATAAAGAAAGAATGTGGAGAAAGCATAACATGTTTAGTAATGTGTGTTGTTATAAGTTTAAGACTAAAATAGGACATAGTTTGTAGAACTTTTCATTCTGAATTTACGATGTGGATCTGTGATTTGATTGCAGCTAGTATGTGTGAAGGGTAACAAGGAATATCACTCTAGTTAAATTTGTTTAGTTTTCACTGTAACAGTAATGAGTTTTGTCATTCAGAGATGATTTATATTGTGTGTATTTTTGACAGTTCATTAAGAGTCAGAAAAAGAGAAAAAAGAGAAAGGATGTTACAATAGTAATTGTGTTTACACGGACAAGTAGGAATGTGACACGGGAAGTAAGAGGTACACGTGAGAGATGCACGTAGGTTGTACCAGTGAGTTAATAAAGAGTTGCCCTGTTGGGCTGTTATGAAGTAATTCTGTAGTTCATTTAAGAGAAAAGGAGCAGAATTAAACAGCAGAGACGTTACCATGGAATTGTTTCTGGAAATAAATCATATAGAATAACATAAAAATCACTAAAAAATACATTTAGTCACCTGATTGTAGTAGTAGTTGCCAATGGTGGGCTGCTACTTACTGCAGGTAACTTTGCTAAAATATTGCATTATTGTTAAACGGGATCCAATTAATAATTTCAAATATAGTTTGGTCGATTTTTGGTCGAATATTAAACTATTAACTGCATTATGATTAACTATATTGCAATATATTTGTGTGATTAATTTCCTGAAACAATTCCATGGTAACGTCTCTGCCAACAGTCGAGTGAGTGTAATTTGTTGACGGTTCCTAAAACAGGTAGCAGCCAGAACGTAAATTACGTTGTTGCACAGACATTGATGGCGACAACATGTGTTTGTGATTTTTCGCGGTACGGTGTCCTAAACCGTCCTCAACATACTAAGCCCGTAATGTATTGCACTTATGTTGATGAATCCGATTGGGTGGTAAACCGAATATCCGGCAGATATCAAACCGGAAGCTAACTTGCACCTGTTGAGGTGGCATGCTCCGGTAGAGCTGCTCTTTAGCATCGCGCTAACCGGGGCTAACAGAGCCTCTCTCTTCCCGTCCTATTAACTGTACTTATGGGAGAGAGCCCGATTAAATCCGGATATTTTAATAAATTGGGTGCTATAGGATTTAAACAACATGTCCGAGTTATTTGAATGAAAGAAGCTCCGCTAGCTCGATGCTAAAGGGCTAACCGGAGCTAACTGCCTGTCCCCTCCCGTCCTATTAACTGTATTTATGCCTTTTTCTCTTTTCAATATGACCAAACACAATGGCCAGAGGACCAGCATCCTTTCTTAACTGATAAACAAAATAATCTTTGAGTTCTACATGTTCTAGAAATGTTCATTAATTGACAGTCCTAATGTTTATTTTCTTGTCTTCTGATTCTTGAAGGGGAGATTTGGAGGTACCTGGTCAGGTCTTGGTCAGCCTTCAAATCCCAGATGTGGAGACGGCAGGGATACCTCACAGAGAAGACACTAAAGAGTCATCTCTCATTCATCGAGTGGACTCATTGGTTGGAGAATGACCACAAAGATGCTCCCATAGGCAGATTGCTGCATGGCATAACCCACTTATTCAAATTGTAGAGGTTGAGGCAGTCTTCCTTGTGGTCACTTGCCATAACACTGTCATGTGTTTTATGAAAACACCATCAGTGACATTTAAATTGAGTTGATGTGGACGGCTCTTTTTTTTTCCGATTTCTTCAGTGTTCAGTGCCTGTTTGTGAGATATGCATTTGTTTGAAAGATAAGCCTTTGATTTTGTTTAATTTTAATATGTCTTTCATCAACAGTGGTTTGGGGTTTTATAACAACAATTAAAGTGCTTAACTACTGGTGAACGATGTTGCAGAACATATATGGTTTGTGTTGATTGCATGGAAAAGGGAATAACCAGTTACAACTTATATGGTAAGAGCCTGGTAATACCATGGAAACAAACGAGGCTTCCTTTTACAGTACAGTTTCAGCTTAATTACTGGGTAAATTGTCGTGTTTTACTTGGTAACGTCGCAGAACGTACATGGTACAAGTTTGTGTTGACTGCATGGAAAAGGGAATAATGTATTACAAATTATATGGTAAGAACCTGGTAATACCATGGAAACAAACGAGGCTTCCTTTTACAGTACAGTTTCAGCTTAATTACTGGGTAAATTGTCGTGTTTTACTTGGTAACGTCGCAGAACGTACATGGTACAAGTTTGTGTTGACTGCATGGAAAAGGGAATAATGTATTACAAATAATATGGTAAGAACCTGGTAATACCATGGAAACAAACGAGGCTTCCTTTTACAGTACAGTTTCAGCTTAATTACTGGGTAAATTGGTGTGTTTTACTTGGTAACGTCGCAGAACGTACATGGTACAAGTTTGTGTTGACTGCATGGAAAAGGGAATAATGTATTACAAATTATATGGTAAGAACCTGGTAATACCATGGAAACAAACAAGGCTTCCTTTTACAGTACAGTTTCAGCTTAATTACTGGGTAAATTGTCGTGTTTTACTTGGTAACGTCGCAGAACGTACATGGTACAAGTTTGTGCTGACTGCATGGAAAAGGGAATAATGCATTACAAATTATCTGGCAAGAACCTGGTAATACCATGGAAACAAACAAGGCTTCCTTTTACAGTACAGTTTCAGCTTAATTACTGGGTAAATTGTCGTGTTTTACTTGGTAACGTCGCAGAACGTACATGGTACAAGTTTGTGTTGACTGCATGGAAAAGGGAATAATGTATTACAAATTATATGGTAAGAACCTGGTAATACCATGGAAACAACGAGGCTTCCTTTTACAGTACAGTTTCAGCTTAATTACTGGGTAAATTGTCGTGTTTTACTTGGTAACGTCGCAGAACGTACATGATACAAGTTTGTGTTGACTGCGTGGAAAAGGGAATAATGTATTACAAATAATATGGTAAGAACCTGGTAATACCATGGAAACAAACGAGGCTTCCTTTTACAGTACAGTTTCAGCTTAATTACTGGGTAAATTGGTGTGTTTTACTTGGTAACGTCGCAGAACGTACATGGTACAAGTTTGTGTTGACTGCATGGAAAAGGGAATAATGTATTACAAATTATATGCTAAGAACCTGGTAATACCATGGAAACAAACGAGGCTTCCTTTTACAGTACAGTTTCAGCTTAATTACTGGGTAAATTGTCGTGTTTTACTTGGTAACGTCGCAGAACGTACATGGTACAAGTTTGTGTTGACTGCATGGAAAAGGGAATAATGTATTACAAATTATATGGTAAGAACCTGGTAATACCATGGAAACAAACGAGGCTTCCTTTTACAGTACAGTTTCAGCTTAATTACTGGGTAAATTGTCGTGTTTTACTTGGTAACGTCGCAGAACGTACATGGTACAAGTTTGTGTTGACTGCGTGGAAAAGGGAATAATGTATTACAAATAATATGGTAAGAACCTGGTAATACCATGGAAACAAACGAGGCTTCCTTTTACAGTACAGTTTCAGCTTAATTACTGGGTAAATTGTCGTGTTTTACTTGGTAACGTCGCAGAACGTACATGGTACAAGTTTGTGTTGACTGCATGGAAAAGGGAATAATGTATTACAAATTATATGGTAAGAACCTGGTAATACCATGGAAACAAACGAGGCTTCCTTTTACAGTACAGTTTCAGCTTAATTACTGGGTAAATTGTCGTGTTTTACTTGGTAACGTCGCAGAACGTACATGGTACAAGTTTGTGTTGACTGCATGGAAAAGGGAATAATGTATTACAAATAATATGGTAGGAACCTGGTAATACCATGGAAACAAACGAGGCTTCCTTTTACAGTACAGTTTCAGCTTAATTACTGGGTAAATTGGTGTGTTTTACTTGGTAACGTCGCAGAACGTACATGGTACAAGTTTGTGTTGACTGCATGGAAAAGGGAATAATGTATTACAAATTATATGGTAAGAACCTGGTAATACCATGGAAACAAACAAGGCTTCCTTTTACAGTACAGTTTCAGCTTAATTACTGGGTAAATTGTCGTGTTTTACTTGGTAACGTCGCAGAACGTACATGGTACAAGTTTGTGCTGACTGCATGGAAAAGGGAATAATGCATTACAAATTATCTGGCAAGAACCTGGTAATACCATGGAAACAAACAAGGCTTCCTTTTACAGTACAGTTTCAGCTTAATTACTGGGTAAATTGTCGTGTTTTACTTGGTAACGTCGCAGAACGTACATGGTACAAGTTTGTGTTGACTGCATGGAAAAGGGAATAATGTATTACAAATTATATGGTAAGAACCTGGTAATACCATGGAAACAACGAGGCTTCCTTTTACAGTACAGTTTCAGCTTAATTACTGGGTAAATTGTCGTGTTTTACTTGGTAACGTCGCAGAACGTACATGGTACAAGTTTGTGTTGACTGCGTGGAAAAGGGAATAATGTATTACAAATAATATGGTAAGAACCTGGTAATACCATGGAAACAAACGAGGCTTCCTTTTACAGTACAGTTTCAGCTTAATTACTGGGTAAATTGGTGTGTTTTACTTGGTAACGTCGCAGAACGTACATGGTACAAGTTTGTGTTGACTGCATGGAAAAGGGAATAATGTATTACAAATTATATGCTAAGAACCTGGTAATACCATGGAAACAAACGAGGCTTCCTTTTACAGTACAGTTTCAGCTTAATTACTGGGTAAATTGTCGTGTTTTACTTGGTAACGTCGCAGAACGTACATGGTACAAGTTTGTGTTGACTGCATGGAAAAGGGAATAATGTATTACAAATTATATGGTAAGAACCTGGTAATACCATGGAAACAAACGAGGCTTCCTTTTACAGTACAGTTTCAGCTTAATTACTGGGTAAATTGTCGTGTTTTACTTGGTAACGTCGCAGAACGTACATGGTACAAGTTTGTGTTGACTGCGTGGAAAAGGGAATAATGTATTACAAATAATATGGTAAGAACCTGGTAATACCATGGAAACAAACGAGGCTTCCTTTTACAGTACAGTTTCAGCTTAATTACTGGGTAAATTGGTGTGTTTTACTTGGTAACGTCGCAGAACGTACATGGTACAAGTTTGTGTTGACTGCATGGAAAAGGGAATAATGTATTACAAATTATATGCTAAGAACCTGGTAATACCATGGAAACAAACGAGGCTTCCTTTTACAGTACAGTTTCAGCTTAATTACTGGGTAATTTGTCGTGTTTTACTTGGTAACGTCGCAGAACGTACATGGTACAAGTTTGTGCTGACTGCATGGAAAAGGGAATAATGTATTACAAATGATATGGTAAGAACCTGGTAATACCATGGAAACAAACGAGGCTTCCTTTTACAGTACAGTTTCAGCTTAATTACTGGGTAAATTGGTGTGTTTTACTTGGTAACGTCGCAGAACGTACATGGTACAAGTTTGTGTTGACTGCATGGAAAAGGGAATAATGTATTACAAATTATATGGTAAGAACCTGGTAATACCATGGAAACAAACAAGGCTTCCTTTTACAGTACAGTTTCAGCTTAATTACTGGGTAAATTATCGTGTTTTACTTGGTAACGTCGCAGAACGTACATGGTACAAGTTTGTGCTGACTGCATGGAAAAGGGAATAATGTATTACAAATGATATGGTAAGAACCTGGTAATACCATGGAAACAAACGAGGCTTCCTTTTACAGTACAGTTTCAGCTTAATTACTGGGTAAATTGTCGTGTTTTACTTGGTAACGTCGCAGAACGTACATGGTACAAGTTTATGTTGACTGCATGGAAAAGGGAATAGTGTATTACAAATTATATGGTAAGAACCTGGTAATACCATGGAAACAAACGAGGCTTCCTTTTATAGTACAGTTTCAGCTTACTTACTGGGTAAATTGTCGTGTTTTACTTGGTAACGTCGCAGAACGTACATGGTACAAATTTGTGTTGACTGCATGGACAATGGAATGTATCTTATTATAAATGATATGGTAAGAACCTGGTAATACCATGGAAACAAACGGCTTCGTACCCAGTATTTAAGAAGATGTACCATGACACTAGTGGAAAACTTCTTGCAGAGGTTGTTACCAGGTAAGTAATTCCATAGTGGTAAATTGAATAAACCCTTTCTAAATGGGTGTAGCTATGAATAATAACTAAGAAAAAGTATTTTATTGGAAAGTACTATGCTAATTTCTAGATAGTACATCATTAAATTTGGGCTGTTACCAACATAAACCTTGGATAATAGGTGTTTCTAAGAATTGGTGGCCTAATTTCCTAGGAAGTACACAATATCGGAGTTATTGCCAACCTAAAACAGTTACAACTACACGCTACTTAGTTGAGTTGATGGGTAATAGTGGAGGTTTTACTTGGTACATCAGCTGTAATTCCTCTGTATTTACCTTCTTATTACCAGTGGTAATTACAAAGTAATACACTATAATTTACCGGATAATTCCTCTGTATTTACCTTCTTATTAGCAGTGGTAATTACCCAGTAATACACTATGATTTACCATGTATTTACCGGGTAACTACCTCTGTATTTACCTTCTTATTACCAGTGGTAATTACCCAGTAATACACTATAATTTACCATGTATGTACCGGGTAAATACCTAGTAATTAGGGGACTGTAAAAGGAAGGGTTACCGGCTGGGGTATTAGCCGATTCTATCAAGACGCTATAAACTTGGAACAATGGGGGCAGTGGTAATGTTAAAAACTAAATCGCTTTTTTAAACCATTTAAAAGGCTAGAAGTAGCCCGACACTTCTTTGGTAGTACAATAAGGGTCTTAACATATAAAACGAGGCATTGAGAACTTTGTAAGTGAAGAGATTGTTTATTAAAATGTACATTTTATACACGCAATACCATCAGTAGATTACCCGTCGACGCCATTTTGTTTTCAAGACTCGATAAGTAGATTGACGAACACAGAGATTGTGACATCCGTCAGCAACACGGAAGCTCTGTGTTAGCCAATCTACTTATCGAGTCTTAAAAACAAAATGGCGTCGACGGGAACACGACATTAGTGCTGGGTACTCTGTTCTAACCAGTGGCCACTCAAAGCGCCCGACAATAATGCCACCCCTTCAACCATGCATTCATACACCCATTCACCCATCCATTCACACCCATTCACCAATCCAAACACACACACATTGAACAATCCAAACACACACCCATTTACAAATCCAAACACACACCCATTCAACAATCCGTTCACACACCCATTCACCAATCCAATCAAACACTAGGGATGGGCATTTGAAGAAATTTCCTTGATCGAGCATCGCTAGAGTTATCGATCAATTATCGATTAATCATTAACTTTTTTCTAGGCTATATTGAAATTCCCGTTGGTAGAAAATGCAGCATGTTTTTATCAATGAAATCTTTATTCCAACAATAATGTATGGGCCAACATTAATACAATACAGTTAACTTGAAGACCTACAACTGTGTAACAGTTTTAAAATAATAAATACAGGCATTATAGGTTATAGGCCTATGCGGCGCTCGTAAAGTCCGAACAATGCGCCTACAGGCGCTCTTAAAGGTTTGCAAACAATTCAACAAGACTAAATCTGTAGCCTATTCCAATTACAATAAGTAGCCAACTTATCGGACAACAATAATTAAACAAAGGCAGTACAAACAATTGCATGAACTAGTCTATCTAAAAGCATTACCTTATTGAACATATATAAGGCTGAACTTGTTGCTAAAATATCACAGTTTTGGCAAAATGTAACGACTCCAAGAGGCACCAAGCCGAAAGAAAAGCGGAGCGAGAGACAACACATTAAGAAAAAAAAGAGCCACTCACATACGGTGGTGACTGTCCCTACTGTCCATAGCATAACTCCAGCCTACATATTTTTGTTTAGGAATATAAGCATGTTAACATGCTCGCGGGTCAGACGCGAACGCAGCCTTGTAACTGTCAGTCCAGCAGCAGAAAACACCCGCTCTGACGGGACCGAAGTTGCGGGGATGCAGAGGTATTGTCGCGCAAACTTTGACAGGAACCTTCTTCCATTCACTTTCCACCAGTCGGCAGGGTGGTATTTCTCCCACATAGTGATATTCAATTAAATGCTTCAAGACTCACAGTATGCAACACAACAACCTTTTGATCGATAACAATATAAATTGATCGACGCATTTCTTAACGATCGATTATCGAGCATCGATTAATTATGCCAATCCCTATCAGACACCCATTCACAAATCCAATCAGACACCCATTTACCAATCCAATCAGACACCCATTCACAAATCCAATCAGACACCCATTTACCAATCCAAACACACACCCATTCAACAATCCGTTCACACACCCATTCACCAATCCAATCAGACACCCATTCACAAATCCAATCAGACACCCATTTACCAATCCAAACACACACCCATTTACAAATCCAAACACACACCCATTTACCAATCCAAACACACACCCATTTACAAATCGAAACACACACCCATTCAACAATCCAAACACACACCCATTCAACAATCCAAACACACACCCATTCAACAATCCAAACACACACCCATTTACCAATCCAATCACACACACATTTACACACGAACGGCAGATTTGACCCCTCAGGGTGACAGACAGTTCTGCTCCGCAGGAGGGCAGGGGGGCCCGCGCTTGGGGGGGCTTTGGTGGAGGCCGGGTCCATGGTGGAGGCCGGGTCCGTGGTGGTGGGGGGGTCCGTGGTGGAGGCCGGGTCCTCGGTGGTGGCCGGGTCCGTGGTGGAGGGGGGGGCCGTGGTGGTGGGGGGGTCCGTGGTGGTGGGGGGGTCCTCGATGGTGGCCGGGTCCGTGGTGGAGGGGGGGGCCGTGGTGGTGGGGTAGTCCGTGGTGGAGGGCGGGTCCATGGTGGAGGCCGGGTCCTCAATGGTGGCCAGGGCCGTGGTGGAGGCCGGGTCCTCAATGGTGGCCGGGTCCGTGGTGGAGGCCGGGTCCTCAATGGTGGCCAGGGCCGTGGTGGAGGCCGGGTCCATGGTGGAGGCCGGGTCCTCAATGGTGGCCAGGGCCGTGGTGGAGGCCGGGTCCTCAATGGTGGCCAGGGACGTGGTGGAGGCCGGGTCCATGGTGGAGGCCGGGTCCTCAATGGTGGCCAGGGCCGTGGTGGAGGCCGGGTCCGTGGTGGTGGGGGGGGCCGTGGTGAAGGGCGGGTCCATGGTGGAGGCCGGGTCCTCAATGGTGGCCAGGGTCGTGGTGGAGGCCGGGTCCTCAATGGTGGCCAGGGCCGTGGTGGAGGCCGGGTCCGTGGTGGTGGGGGGGGCCGTGGTGAAGGGCGGGTCCATGGTGGAGGCCGGGTCCTCAATGGTGGCCAGGGCCGTGGTGGAGGCTGGGTCCGTGGTGGAGGCCGGGTCCTCAATGGTGGCCAGGGCCGGGGTGGTGGGGGGGGCCGTGGTGGAGGCCGGGTCCGTGGTGGTGGGGGGGGCCGTGCTGCTGGGGGGGGGCACGCCGTCTGTTCACAGAGACACGTTCTCAGTTAGTCGTTAGTCACAGGGCGACAGTCGATCAGGAGGTAGAGCGGGTTAACTAGTAACCCGTAGGTTGCTAGTCGGATCCCCGGCTCCTCCTAGCTGAGCGTCGAGGTGTCCCTGAGCAAGGCACCTCACCCTGACTGCTCCTGACGAGCTGGCTGTCGCCCTGCGTGGTCGACTCTACCGTCAGCTAGGGGGCGCCGGGGATTGAACTAGCATTCTTCCCTAAGGTGGCAGTTAGGGTGAGATGCCTTGCTCAGGGACAGCTCGACACTCAGCTAGGAGGAGGAGCCGGGGGAATCAAACTAGCAACCTTAGTGGTAGTGGTGCTGTCATAACCGTTGAGTGATAGGGTGTATAACCCACTCTCACTCAGTCACACTGAAGATGGTCAGATCTCTGTTGGTGTGGTTGTGAAATGTGCAACTTAAAAATATAAGTTATGACTAACGATTAACGACATGTGACAGGTCAGTTCCATCATTTGGACCGGTAAGATCTCACAACTTACCTTTCAAGTCGATTTGGCCCCCAACACTAGTTAGGTTGTTGCCTCGATGACCGGTTGGAAGGCTCATGTTGCTCCCGACTTCGTAATAGTGATGTCCTAAAAATAAAAAATAAAAGAAGAAAACAGCATGAGCAAAAAGTGTAGCATCAGTATGCTTAGTATTATTATTATTGTTTTATTGCAGTTACCTTCTCCACATAGTCTTATTTCTCCCATAAAGACTCGATCACCGATAAGTATGAACAGGATTTATTTAAATAACGACATGGGAATATTTTGCATGGTAAATCTTTGGCATGAGCCCCGTCACTGATCCAGGGTGACGTGCGGACTCGGCGTATCCTGCCAGGATTAGCAGGGGCGGAGCCTTCCCCTGGACAAGTAGACTGAGGCCGACCTGGTGGTGGTGGGGTGGATGGAGGTGCGTCGAACGAAGACCTGAGCAGCAAAAACATGTTAGACTACTCTTTATAGAGCAGGTGTAGGCAGGTGATTGGTAGCTGGTGATTGGTAGCTGGTGATTGGTGATTGGCGGCCAGCCGCGCGTGATTTTGAGTCCTCCTGGTAGAACTACCAGCAAGCTTAACATTTCTCCCATAAAGACTCGATCACCGATAAGTATGAACAGGATTTATTTAAATAACGACATGGGAATATTTTGCATGGTAAATCTTTGGCATGTGCCCCGTCACTGATCCAGGGTGACGTGCGGACTCGGCGTATCCTGCCAGGACTAGCAGGGGCGGAGCCTTCCCCAAAAGAGAGGACGTAGGCCTACGCCGGAAATAGGTGATAACTCGGCATGTCCTGCCGGGACTGGCAGGGGCGGAGCCGACCCCAAAAATAGAATAGCGAAAGGTGGTAATGAGAGCATACATACATACCCGCCGTAGAAGAAATGGACAAGGATCTATACTGCTTCTGGAAGATAATAAAAGGCATACCCAATATACAACATATTAAGAGTCAATCATAAATCCTGTAAAACGATAAGCTTAAAAACCGTCAGTGGGATCGATGAATCACGTAAAAGCAATTGAGCTTAAAAATACCATCAGCGAGATCAATTGAAATCTAGAGCACTCTGCAGCTGTTACGCAGCGAGCCACGAGTGCTTTCGTGCTGTACCAACTGCCGTGGTCGATTCACTCTCCGGGGTCGCTGCGTGACCTGAGTGCTTTCGCGTTGAACCACCGATGTGGTCAACGAACTCACGAGTGCCCTTGATGTGCCACCGACGTGGTCACGCACTCACCGGTGTTGCTGCAGCAAATATTGTGAACTTCCGTGTTGAACACCGACGTGGTCAACGAAATCACGAGTGCCCTTGCTGTGCCACCGACGTGGTCACGCACTCACCGGTGTTGCTGCAGCAAATATTGTGAACTTCCGTGTTAAACACCGACGTGGTCAATGAACTCCGAGTGCCCTGCACTTGAGCTTTTGATATTATGCCACCGACTTGGTAATTAAATTTGCATGTGCCCGAGTTGTGCCCACCGACGTGGTCAACGCACTACCAGGGTTGCTGCAGCGAACGTGGAGTTCTGTGTTGTACCGCACCGACGTGCGCAACGAACTCACGAGTGCTTGAGTTGTTCCCACCGACGTGGGCAACGCACTCACCGGATTTGCTGCAACGAACGTAGAGTTCTGTGTTGTACCGCACCGACGTGCGCAACGAACTCACGAGTGCTTGAGTTGTTCCCACCGACGTGGGCAACGCACTCACCGGGGTTACTGCAGTCAAACCATGAGTACTAGATAACGTGCCACCGACGTGGTCATACTCACGAGTGCCCTTGATGTGCCACCGACGTGGTCACGCACTCACCGGGGTTGCCACTGCAACCTTGAGTTTTATTTTCCTATGTTACGCCACTGACGTGACAGCGAACTCAAGAGTGTTTTCTAGATGATCCACCGACGTGGTCACACTCGCCGGGGTTGCTGCAGGTTAACCTGAGTTATGAAACCGAATTTTGCTTTATGAATTTAGTACCTGATAACCACCACCGCCGGTAGTTGCAAATAGTGTTGCTTTTGGCAATGAAAATTATGACTAAGAGTCGTCATCAACAAACCTTTATCGCGTGAGAAAAACGAGACTGGACGCAACGTGGATGCTGGGCGTGTGACAATAGCTGTGATTAAATGCATAGTACAATATAGTTGGCGAATAAAACAAGACTAAAAAGTGTTTTACGAAAATAAGACTGCTAAAATGTCTCTTCATTTTCGTTGACCTAAACTAGGCGATAAAGACTTATAACGTTATTTTGTTCAACTGGAACTTCAACTGTTCCAGACCGAGGGGAGATGGTAGGCCGCACCCTTCTACCACCGTCGCGAGATGGACTCTGAACCACCCTTTAGGCATTGGCAGGCCGCAAGTAAACAGGTGATTCGGGGACGTGCGTTGCCGAAGCTTGAGATAAAGGAACATGGAAGCGTAAGGACAGAGAGTTGTTGATTCTTGAAATGATAATAGTAACAGCTGCTCCTAGGCTATCGCTTTTAGATGGAAAAATGCCTTGCAAGAAAGAGAAGGTGACATCGGCGAAAGTCAGGCCCCGTGTAGGGGAAAAAGTCTGAGTAGGAGACGTGTACGCATTTGCGCATGAACGCAAGAACGCATAAACCCGAGAACGCATAAACCCGTAGAACGCGTAAACCCGTAAAACGCGTAAACCCGTAAACCCGTAGAACGCGTAAACCCGTAGAACGCGTGAACCCGTAGAACGCTGTGAGAAATACTGACTCGAGTAATATGTTAAAATAAGGATGAAATCGCCCAGCTCTGAGAGAGCACACTAATCTATTCAAAATATTGATTGTGAGTTGGAGTGGCCAACACGCATAAATAATTGTAATACACCAAAATTGTTAACTGTCATACATAGCTAAACAAGCAAATTAAAAATTAAATACCCCGTGTAGGGGAAAAGTCTGAGTAGGAGACGTGTATGCATGGACGCATGAACCCGAGAACGCATGAACCCGAGAACGCTGTGAGAAACACCGTCTCGAGTAATATGTTAAAATAAGGATGAAATCTGCCAGCTCTGAGAGAGCACACTAATCTGGAGTGGCCTACACGCGTAAATAATTGTAATACACCAACATTGTTAACTGTCATACATAAACGAGCAAATGAAAAATTAAATACCAACGCGACTGAGCTATTAACAATAAGACTATAAATAATAATATAAAATGATACCATAATTGATGAAGAGAAAGTTCTCTCACGGACACGTCGGACAGCGAAATATTTGATTTAATCTTAAGGCATGATCATGGGAAAAGTACTGGCAGCAAAGTTTACCGAGAACACATTCGACGAGACAATAGATTCACAAGATTCTTATAGGGAACATTAACATTGTGGGAAGGGAGTGGGAGTGACCTTAGGCCAAGTAAATTTGGAATACAATGGGTGGGTATTGGACATGTCTGCAGGTTTGGCTCTAAACGAGTTTACACAACAAAGAAGTCAGTCGGTTGGCCTGGTCACAAAACCAGACTTACTGGCTCCGGTGGGAACTTGAATACGAATTAACTTAAGTTACAGGGAGAATGTATACAGTTCCTTCAAATATAATAATTATATAAACAAGGTTAATATAATTTGTATGTGATTGTATATTTATAGTTATGATTGATATTTCCACGACAGTTCCTCCCTTTTTGATCATTAGATCAACACTTATTACAGGTGATATATTATGTCACAGGATTACAAGTGATGCTAAAACAAGTTAAAACACAGAATAATAGGAATAAAATTCAAAGAAATTAGTAAAAGTAAAAGTAATCATTAATAAAGTAATAAAATGAAAGTCAAAGAA
Source organism: Gadus morhua (assembly GCF_902167405.1). Classification (NCBI taxonomy): domain Eukaryota; kingdom Metazoa; phylum Chordata; class Actinopteri; order Gadiformes; family Gadidae; genus Gadus; species Gadus morhua. The sequence continues at coordinate 27,310,016 of NC_044058.1, read as the reverse complement.
ATTAGTAAAAATAATTCATTAATAAAGAAATAAATATGTACACTAGTAAAGCTTGTAAATAGAGAGCTTAAGATTAACTATGTGTCAATCATTAATAAGGCCATAAAAATGAACAATAGTAAAAATTATGTTTAGCATGTTAGGTCACTCATTTTCCATTTGGTAACTCTTCATTGGAGTAAGGGGCCCATTCTGAGAAGGAAATGCGAGTAGTCAAGGGGATGTTGGTGGAGAGGTCTGGTGTTATGCTATTCATCATATTTGTAGCAGTTTTAAAGCAGGTTGAAATTAATGCTTTAATACATGCGATTATTATTAACAAAATGATTACTGCAACGGCGGCGTATAATGCATATTGTAAAATAGTGTAACCAAATGACCCTAATGACAGTGCTAAAGGGTCCCAAGAGTCATTATTATTGTTACGACTATGTATTTCAGCGATGGTTGTTTTCATGTCATTTAGCATTTGTGTGAGGTTAGCTGAAACATCTGTGATATCGGTGCAACATTTGGGACCAACTACTTTACATGTTCCTCCAACAGCAGCTAACAAATAATCCAATGCAGCACGGTTTTGCAGCACCATGAGTCTTGTAGATGACAGTTGTGTGTTTATTAAAGTTATAGAGTTAGTGGTGAGATTCGCTAGGGATTCCACGGATACAGATAAATCGCGGACTTGGTCTAGGGCTGCCATGACTCCATAGTTGGGGATTAATGCTCCTAGGATGCGGGACCATGATGTTTGTGTGTGTGTGTGTGTGAAGTGGGTCAGATCGTTTTGCCCTTCTAATGACAAGTTTTTCCAGAGGTGCAGTGTACAGTTTTGTGTTAATAGGAACACCAGGGCAACTTGGGAAAGTCTTGGGGATCCTCTTATTTCTAATGCGTTCTGTTTGTGTTGAATGGGTATGGTATAATTAAACATGTTATACAGCTCTGAGCAGTAGGGGTGGTCCAGATCTCCCATTGAAGTGTATCTGGTATTATTGTTTTCTTTTTCTGTTGTTTGGACACACCATGGGAAGGGGCCCATTATTGCATCTATTTTTACAGATAGGGGTTTCTTGCAGTTTGTGCACTGGATCAGGGAGCCGGGCTTTGAAATGACCGTTTCACATGGGTATGTTCTTAGGGGATACTGTGTGATGTTAGGGCATTCTGTTTTCATCCAACTCCAATCGTTTGTCCAAGTGTTCAATGGAATCAAACCTGATTTGTAGTAGGAGTAGAAAGCGGCTGCCATAGCACATGGGGATAGCGCTACGGCCATCAAGGGTAATCCTGATGATACAGAGTGGGGTCTGATTCCACAGACCTTGGTGGTGTTGAAGTGGGTTTGAGCTGCAGCAAGTAGGCTTGCAAACTGGTTGTGTGATGATGTGGTTAGCTGGGGTTCCGCTATGGTCGGGAGTCGGTCGTTGTTATTGGTGGTTGCGTTGCATTGGTCTGCTGGGCTCATCAGGAGTATTATGTTGATCAGGGTAAAGGTGGTCCATTCGAGGCGTTGGTGCTTTCCTCTTCCGGAGGTGCTGGTCCATCCGAGGTGTTGGTGCTTTCCTCTTCCGGAGGTGCTGGTCCATCCGAGGTGTTGGTGCTTTCCTCTTCCGGAGGTGCTGGTCGGCATCGGCTTGCATGGATCCATTCTGGTTTTCCTTGGAGTTTGACTGCAGTCCTCGTGGTCAGTAACACCTGGATTGGTCCTTGCCATCTGCACGGAGCATTTTGGATTTTCGGTGGGGCTGGGCGTTGTAGTGGGTTCTTCATGGTGTGGGGGGCGCGGACTGGTTCCGTGGGCGGGGCCGACGGTTTGGTCTCGTCGCTGTGTTTCTTTCTGCAATATTTCTCCCGATGACCTATCTTTTTGCAGTAAAAACATCTGGAGGGTTCGTCACGTGTGTCATTTCCATACCAGTCGCTGTGGTTATGGTTTTCTGTTTTATTAAAATCTTTAACGTGACCTTCTTTCGAATTAAAGTTGTGTTGGTCTCGGTCGTTCTCATTAGTACGCTCTCCGTACTCCTGGGTCTGTTTTTGGAACTGTCTTTTGTTCCGTTCTTTGTAGTTGTGCTGTACAAACATTCCTGATTGATGGTTACTTTGGTTAGTTTTCTTTTTATCTTTAAACATGCCTAAGCGTTCCATATTAGCCAATTGGGTGGTTAGTTGAGTTAGTGTTTTTTCCTGCCATTGCAAATCAGTTAGAATGAGAAGAGAGCGAGTTTGTGGGTTAAGGCAGTTTATAAACGTTTGTACAGTAAACATCATATTTGAGTCCATTGTTATTCCAGCGCTTTCCTCCCATATGTGTCTAAAACGTTGAGAAAAATCTACGGGGGCTTCATCTGGTTTCTGTATGGTCTGAGTAACAATGGAAAAGTCAGCTTGACTTGATGCTTCGGCTTTTACCACTCTTTCACAGACTGTGTCCAACCAAATGTCTAGGGAGATGTTGTTTCCCCTTTCTTCTGATCCCCATTCGGCTCTTTGAGGGACATGAAACAATTCTCGAACTAACTGCCATTTTGAACCATATGCCAATTTTAGAATGATTAACAGGTCTCCTGGTAATGGACTGTAAATTGTACACATTTGATTCAACCAATGTAAAAAAGGTGTTGGCGCGCGAAGGGGATCTGGAGCATCTTTGGCCATTGATTGCGCTTCACTTGGTGACCAACGTTTCAATATTGCGGTGTCGCCTATTGTTATTTTCGGAAATTGCTCAATTTGACACGGCTGTGAAGAGGTTGTAATGGGTATTGTTGGTGCAGCGTTAGACACTGTACCTGAAGCACCAAGTTGATTCGATTCTATGGATTTTCGGGTGGCGATTGCTATTGCGGCGAGTTCGGTGTCGTCTAGTCCGTTGTCTGTGGGCAGTTTGGGAAACAATCCTGTACAGTCTTGGTTAACGGAAAGTCCTACTTTACGCGCTAGTTTCTGCAATCTGTTTAGGTCTATAACGAGTTGACGTTGGCTCCATACACAAAGTGTAGCGAGGACGGTTTTGTCTTTTCTGTTGTTTTGCGCTGTTTTAATAGCGTCTACTTCGGCGGCTGTTAACTCTATTTCAGTCATTCATTTATCCACATGTTCTGCATTACTAGTTGCTGTTATGTTCAATAGAGCTGTTCTATACACTTCTGGCCAATCTGGGTTGATTTGCATCGTTTTTTTGAAAATGTTAGATGCGATTTCTGGAGTTACTTCTTGTTTAACTGGTTTTGGTATTGGGTGACGTTTTGCAGTGCGAATCCATGCATCTAAACAATTCTGTGTGTAATGAAAATCCCATTTCGGATCTGGTCCAGACGTTATTGTTTCTTTTAATTCTTGTAGTTTGCAAGAATCAAAAGAACCACCTATTGGCCAACAGCCATCTGTCCATTCGTACACATCATAAGTAAATGGAAAGACCGAGTATATGCCTTCTTCCCTCAAGACTATATCTGCGGGGGATCTTGGTGGCACTATAGGATCGTTTTTTTTCTTACCATAGCGAGTTCTTACCACGTCCGCTCTTTTTTTATTTGCTTAGATACCGTTATTGTCACCTTAGCGTCCCGTTTTGATGAATGGGTGCCCATTTTACTCTTTATGACTGTGGGAGTCAGACGTTCTTTTGGAAAGAAAACACAAACAAATTAATACGAATAAAGGAATACACACACAGCTGATACAACAGATAGGGATATACGAAACAAAACACAATCACTTGGGTTATAGTTTTACGTCATGAATTCTTTAATGCTAAAAGTAGGCTATGTTAATGTTATTTAATAATTTTAAAACATGTGGGACTCAACGTAAATGGAGACCACAGATCTGTTTGATAAAGAAACAAAGAAATGTTACCTAACTGAATGATATTAATATATTTTGTACAAATCTGTAAATCAGAGTAAAGTCAATGTCTCAAAGGAGCCCGATTTATTTATTTCTATGTTAGTTTCAGGGTACTCACTCGTGGTTTGTCAATCAAACCTGTTTGAAGAATAAACTTCTGTGGAGTTGAATTGTCCTCTGGTTCTGGATCAGTGTCCTGAACTGCTACGTTTTTCGGGCATTCGTTCCTTGGACATTGCTATTTATCTGAAAAAATCTATAAGATCTCTCTGATCATATTAATACAACTCAGCAGTAAATCTATTACAATCGCATTCAAATACATTTAGAATTTCGGGACGGCGTAAAACTGCTTCTCCAGCGCTGTGGAGAGAAGAAGGGTCTACAAGAGGTTGTAGACAACATGAAAGCAAAGCATGGAAAGAAAGGATAGAAATACGGCGCGAAAAATACATAACATAACAATTGGGATGAGACACAACGATGTTTTTTTATATATTTTTTCTTTTCACAACCGAGGGGGGCCTATTCCCTCAGTTGTTTCAGTGCCATACTTACATGCTGGCACTGTTTGCGTCCGTAAAGCACGGACGTTATTTCTCTATTATATTTAGTTTTACCACTCGTCCACTTTTCTGAAATAAAATAAGTTTAGTAACATGACAAGAAAAGTTGAACAGTGGTTAAATCAAAATTTTCGCCGTCGTTGGTGTCTTTAGGTTGGGAGGCTCCTCTATTTTATGTACATTTCATTCAGGTTCAAACAACATGAGGCCACTCAATTCATCCTACTTGGTTTTCCCGTGGGTGCAATCATCAGCCCTATTTGAAATAGATCTCTAGTGTCCATTCATCATACCTTTGAACCGTTTCTGTCAGTGCAGAAACGGTGCAAAGGTCCGGGTCAAAATGAAATAACTTCTTCCCGTGGGTGCAATTATCAGCCCTATTTGAAATAGATCTTTATCTATTCATCATACCAGTGAAAGGTCTGTCAGTACAGAAACGTTCAAAGGTCCTGGGTCAGAATTGCATAACTTCCGAGGGACGTACATTACCCATTCATCTGAGGTCCAAGCAAATACATTCACTGGTTGGCCGTATGTGGGGTCCCAAACTGTTTTATTACTGGGCTACTTATTGAATGGGTTCTACTTGGGATACACAGTTCATTAACCGACCAACGTAACTCTTGTAATGTACGTAGTTCTTTGGAGGGTTGTTACCCTTACTGAGAGTAATCAAAACGTTCTCCGCCAACATTCCTGCATTCGTCACATAACAAGAGTTAATCTGCAGAGCGAAATCTTGCTAATGATTCGCACGGCACAAGCTTTCCATTCGTAGTAACAAACAGTCTACTACTGGCCAATCATTGATGCCTACGTAGTACGGATTATCAATTCGTAGGGATTCCTAATTCTTGGATATTTTAGCAAAAAATATCAGACAGAGCCTCCGCCTACATAAGAATTTAAATGAAACCTCATGCTTTTAGATCGATCTTCCCGAGGGCGTTATCTTAACCCTTATATAAAATAAACCACTAGTTTACTTTCATCATACCAAAGGCAGGCAACTATGTCCACTTATGCCCTCTTTCTTTTTTTTTAATGTACGAAGTTTCTGGAGGGATTATTACCCTTAATAAGAGTCGTATTTTAGCGAGTAGAGTCAATACAAAGGAGTTACCAATAGTATTGTACATCTGCTCATAGGAATCTCAAAACGTTGCAGTCCAAGGTTGTTATAAACCTCCGCCAACACCCCTGCATTCGTCCCCATTAAGAAGTGAGCTGAATAGTTGTTTTAGTGCTAATCGCCTCCAAAGGTCCAGGTTAGATCCTAATCACATGTGTTTATCTATTTTCCAAATTCCGGATCCCGTCAGAGGATCAGAATGGCAAGATAGTCATTTAAAAGAAACATAACTTACCAGTCTGATGATCTCATATTGGGATCCTGCCGACAACGCCATTTGATGAAGAGAAAGTTCTCTCACGGACACGTCGGACAGCGAAATATTTGATTTAATCTTAACGCATGATCATGGGAAAAGTACTGGCAGCAAAGTTTACCGAGAACACATTCGACGAGACAATAGATTCACAAGATTCTTATAGGGAACATTAACATTGTGGGAAGGGAGTGGGAGTGACCTTAGGCCAAGTAAATTTGTAATACAATGGGTGGGTATTGGACATGTCTGCAGGTTTGGCTCTAAACGAGTTTACACAACAAAGAAGTCAGTCGGTTGGCCTGGTCACAAAACCAGACTTACTGGCTCCAGTGGGAACTTGAATACAAATTAACTTAAGTTACAGGGAGAATGTATACAGTTCCTTCAAATATAATAATTATATAAACAAGGTTAATATAATTTGTATGTGATTGTATATTTATAGTTATGATTGATATTTCCACGACAATAATGTACCTGTTCTTTGTCTTTGGATCTTTTGAATAAATTGATCGATATGTGAATCGCATCGCGAGCAGAGGAACGTGAGAGTTAGTGAGCAGCAGCTGAACCAATCTAAAAGTCCCTTCGTCAATAAAATAATAATCAGTTACCACAGTGCCTAAAACCCATCAACTTCATTCATGTTAAAGTGAAGGGAAAAACCTCAGACACAAGAAGTTAACCGAACAGTGCACTAGGCCCTCTCGAATGCCAGGCCGAAACAACATGTCTCGCTACGACTCCTTTCAGCTGCCCACCCCTCCTTCTCCAGCAAAAAGTAATGACAGAAAACGGCTAATAAAACGCTTGAGGTGGCGTTATGAAGAGAAAACGTACACATTTTTTAGTACACGGTATAAAGATAATTATGAACCTTTGATTGCGAACGTAGAGTTCTGTGTTGTACCACACCGACGTGTGCAACGAACTCGCCGAATTCAACCGGATGTAAAATCCGTATGCTGTGGAAGACCACCTTCGCAGCCGTTTTGACGCTGCTTTGTTATCGCAAAACATGGTTATACGTTAACGCCGCCAAGCTTTGCCCCGCAGAACGCTAGCTGCTACGATAGGGTAAAGCTCGAACAGCGCAGACGACTCTGACCCGAGGGCAAACGTGCCAGCTTCGACTGGCCATCTCTCATCAAACCATTGCCCTTGGAAGAAACCCCCTAATCCGACCGAGGGAGCCGCATCCTGAAGCTGGACTGGTAGAGCTGTGAGAGAGAATACGCTGCGGGGGCTAACGCGGGGACTGCAGTAGCCATGGTAGCAGGGCACGTGCCAGGTGCGTAGCCTGTGAAGGCGGAGGAAGCCGAGCCTGATGGTTGCTGGAAGTAGAAAGGCGCCGTGGCGACTGACGACAGCGGGTTGGGGGCCTGGACCCGTCCGGGAGTTCCGCATGGTGTTTCGACGGCGTCCATCCTGGCGCCAATGCTTTGCACCAACTCGGCGAGGGTTTGTAGAACCAGGCGGATGTTCGTGTTGGGAACTTGTTGGTGGTGTTGTTGAGGATACCGGGAACCGAAATGAACGGCTTTCTGCGCTCACTTGCCCGGACCAGAAGTAGTAGGCCGACCAGCACGAATCCAAAGTTATGACCTCTTGGTGTGTATTAACCGACGTAGCAACTAAGCGACGAGATATGCGAGATAATCAGAAGCACAGTAAAGCAGCAGCATGCGTCGAACGAAGACCTGAGCAGCAAAAACATGTTAGACTACTCTTTATAGAGCAGGTGTAGGCAGGTGATTGGTAGCTGGTGATTGGTAGCTGGTTATTGGTGATTGGCGGCCAGCCGCGGGTGATTTTGAGTCCTCATGGTAGAACTACCAGCAAGCTTAACATTTGTTTGCTTAAGGTAACTCTTAATGTGTAATATTCATAACCTTGTAACACACACACACATACAAACAAAGACACAAACACACACATACACAAACAAGCATAAAAACAAACAAAAACATATGGACACATGGATACACCCACACTTTATCAAACACGCACACACACAGACACACACACAGCTTTTCCGGTTGTTTTGCTCTCACACTCGTCGCTGCCCCGGCTTGTTCGGCCATATTCCACATGGGAAAAACACAGCTCTATGGGAAGCTAGGGTTCACATAATGGGCCAGATAGATTTATTTGTACTCATTTTCATTGACTTTCTTGTATTTTTGCTGCTATGTAGCTGCTGAGGAACCAAGCCTAATAAATGTACTCTTGTGTACTTACTGTACAATAACATCTAATAAAAGTGACTGATTCTGATGCAATGATGGATTTAAGTCAGGGATGCCCGACCAGTCGATCGCGGTCTACCAGTAGACCGCCGACAGATCCCCAGTCGACCGCGAGGGGTGAAGAAGATTATTATTATTATTATTTTTTATTTTTTTAAATAAAATAAAATTTGCGCGGGACATATACGCGCGGTAGCGCATGCGCTATCAACAGTAGTTGAAAGCCGTCAACTGAAGTCCGTAGGTTCACGATACAACCCCCCCCGCTTGAAGGTAGGTTTGCAATATTGACACTAGGCCGGTAGATCTCGGGAGGTTGGCTACTTGAAAAGTAGATCTTGGGTCAATAAAGGTTGGGCTCCCCTGATTTAAGTCTTTACTCTGACTCTCATACTGATTTGATGGCAGACCAAGTCGCAGTTTGCTCCACAGTAAAGAGTGATCCCATCCCATCCCAATATGAGCCTCATTAGCGAGATTGTAATGTGACAATAAAATATAACTTACCTGCTCGGATCCTTTTTACCGAGGGTGTGTCGCAGAGCGGCACCAGGTAGATCATGTTGATGGACAAGATCAGAAACCTAAGCAAACCCATGGCTTTGACTACTTTCTCAGTGCAGCTCAGTCGGAGTATGAAGCTACACGTGTCCGCGTTCAAACTAGGAGAGAATGCGGATGCAGGTAACGTGCAGGTAACTGAGAGCGCCGACTCTCGGTCGGCGGCCGCACTTACAAAATGGAAGGTGAATCTATAGCCAAATAATTTCAATGTCAGTGCATGTGACGTCTTCCCGCACCACAACTGGAATGTCTTCCTGAACATAGAATGCAACTCCACCGCCATATCTGTCCCTGTCTCTTCTATATTACCTGTACCCTTTAACAGCCAGCTCAGAATCATTACAACTAGTGTCTAGGTGTGTTTCTGTCAGAGCTACAACATGAATATTGCTTGATGAGCAGATTGTGGCAATCTCATGGACCTTGTTTCTTAGGCTGCAAATGTTTGAATGAGCTAATATCCAGCCCTTCTTTGGCAAATTAAATGCCACAGAAGTAGTTGTTTTCTTTGTACCATAAAATAAATGAAAAGGTTAGTTTAAAATCAGAGACGTAATCAGAATAATTGAGCGTTGAACCTATTTAAGCCAGTGATTGGCTTTGTCCATCTCAAGGGGTGATGCTTGTCATACTTCAGGTTGGCTTTGTCACCTCTTACTCTGGCAGCTTTCAATTTGGGCCACAGTTCTTTCCTCCTCAGTTGCACTGCTTCTGAGTACCCCTCATTTATGTAGATTTGTGTGCCCTTTAATTTGTTGGCAGAAGAGAGAATGCTGTCTCTATCTTTAATGCGCAGAAGTTTTACATCAATTTTCCTTGGCCTCACCCCCTCCTGGAACTGACCAATTCTCTGGGCACGCTCAATGTCCATCTTGGTGCTGTCCAGGCCCCTATTGCTTGAAAACATTTGTCGTACCTTCTTCTCCAATTCATTCCAATTCTCTCCTTTCTCATCCGCAATCCCGTCAATTAGAAAGTCTGTCCTCCTGCACTGGTTTCAATGTAGTCCAGCTTGGTTAACATTCAATGAATTTCCTGCTTAGAGTCTGTTATGTTGTTTTCAAAGGACTTTATCTTTGTTTCAATCTCAATTTAGCCACCTCTTTTCTCTTCAAACTTATCTTGGGTGAATTCCAAGCCAGTTTTAAGGTTTTTACATCCAGTCTCTTGTTAGTAGCATCCATGATGAGCTGAATAAAGCATTTAAAGTTATCCTGTTGCTGCAGTAACATCTCCTTGTAAAACTCTTTCTGCTGATCCAATACCTGTGCAAGAACAGTCATTGTAGGCTACCAGCCAAATCCTCATCACAAGGGGGTGCTTTTAGGAGGCAATGGTATGGTTTATCTTCCCAAGAGGCAGCTGCTGCTGGGGCCCGCCCCGTTCATCACTAGCATTTATGTCCCGCCCACGATGTCTAAAATCCATTCCATACAGTAATTCCATCATTACGTACAGAAGAGCTACATATTAAACATTAGTTACATGAAGTTACATATTATACATTAGTTATATGAAGTGAGGTCTTTCATTAAAATCCATTCATCGCCTTGTTCATTAACCTGATCTTAAATCACCATGACTTACCACATGGGTTTATGAGATGAGCCCTGTGAAAACAATATTCATTTAAACAGTAAAATATGCAATTGTAATAGTTAAAAATGCCACTTTATTTGTCTGGGACATATACATTCATAATCCTAAAGCTGGTAGTGTCTGATTTTAACCAGGGTATGGATTAGTTACCTTAACTCTAACTTGGGGCCTACAGAATATACATTCTAAATACCACAGAGGAGAAAACATAGGAGGGTGTTTCCTCATCGTGTGGTGAGCCAGCCGTCCTAGTCGGCCACTTGTAAATGAGGGACATGTAAATGAGGAACATGTAAATGTCCCTCGGAATGCAAATACCTGTTGACCAAGGAAAGCCAGGTAATATCAACATTTGGCTCCATTGTAAATATATTTACCTTATATTCTTGTATAATTCATGCTTTACGTTAACCTTACATATACTTGTATCTAAAATCCAGTTCAGACCAAAGTTTCGCCTTGCAACGACTTGCAACTCGCAACTCCTTGCGACGAGACGGGCTGCGACGTTCTAACACTGGGCAGTTCACACTGGCTGCAACGGGCGGCGACGGCAGGTGGTTTCCCTAGCAACCGTGAACGCTCTGGCACAGCTGAGAGCCGCAACAGCATCAGCATCATTTGCGTAGGTTCGATTTGCGATAAGGTTTGCGATTAGTTTTTTGTTTTTTTTAGAGTAGGCTAGAGTTACTGTGTTTTGTCATTCTCCACTACATCTGCATTGGAGTAAATAGCTGGAGTTTACACTTAGTCCCTCGGAAAATAAGTCTTTAATCTCAATGGGACTTTCCTGGTTAAATAAAGGTTAAATAAAAAAGGACGACGTCTTCGATGACTCAGCGTCCGATTTTTCCCGCTCCCGTGATACAACCGCCACCGTCGTCCAACATGAGAAACCGCGCCGGATGGCCGATCTCTTCGGGGAGATCATGGGTGAGGCGGCGGCCATCAAGGGGATTCCCATGGACCAGAGACTCATTGCACGAGCCCTTAGATACGGCCGCTTGTACCGGTCTCCTGGTTCCCCACATTATCCCCTCTACCTCTCTTCCACAGTTTGTGGAAGGTGAGGAGACGGGTCCGCGCGCTGTGGCTACAGCCTGCGGACAGCGCACGGACACAGGTGCGGCGACCGGACGGCTCGCGCCCTGTTCAACGGGCACGAGCGCGACGTCTAGACAGCACGTTGTTTTTACAGCGGCTGGTTCTGGTACGTCTCCTACGCTCGCTGAGCCTCCTCCCTTTCATGGGATGCCCCCCTTGGTTCACACACAGTGTGGAGGCGGTAGGGGCCGAGGAATACGGGTTATTCCTGGACGGTCTTCCTCAGCTGTCGGCTCGCCCTCTCTACGACCACTATGCGTTTTGGCAAGAGCGGTGCGTTATGCCATCATGGTTGGACAACACGTTGAGATGGGGCCATCCCATACAGTTCAAGCGTCGTCCCCCACCCTTTATGGGGTTGGTGGAGACCACGCTACGGGAGCCGGCTGCGAGCACGGCTCTGGCAGCAGAGGTGGCCCGTCTCTTGGTGAAGGGGGCCATCACTGTCGTTCCCCCCCACGAGTCCCACCTAGGGTTTTATTCCCGCTACTTCCTGGTTTCCAAGAAGTCAGGGGAAAAGAGACCTATTCTGGATCTTCGCGTGTTCAACAGATTCGTTGCCGCGAGCAAATTCAGAATCCCTCACTGTCGGAGCGTTGATCCGGTGTGTGAGAGAGGGCGATTGGTTCACATCCCTGGATCTCAAGGATGCTTACTTCCACGTCCCTGTTCGGCTGGCGCACAGGAAATTTCTCCGCTTTGCCTTTATGGGGATGGCGTACGAGTACCAGTGTCTGCCGTTCGGCTACTCCCTGGCTCCGCGCACCTTCTCAAAGTGTGTGGAGACGGCGTTGGAACCGCTTAGGCGTCAGGGAAAGAGGATTCTCTTCTACCTTGACGACCTGCTTATTCTGAGCAACTCAGAGGAGACCGCGAGAAGGGACACCATGACGGTGATAAACCATCTCTCCTTCCTGAGTTTTGCCATCAACCGGGAAAAGAGCATGACCGCACTGTCCACCATGCGCCTGTTAGGGCTCCAGCGGTGGTTTGCTCGCCAACGGTTGTCCCCAGGCGACACAAGGTCAGGGTGCTCCTCGTTCCCCGTTCGGTGTCGCCAGACCTGGAATATTGTGGAAAACCCCCCCGCCCTTCTCAGGGGTGTTCCCCTGGGCAGGGTGGCGTTTTATGTAGTGGTCTTCACGGACGCCTCGTTGACGGGTTGGGGAGGAACGTGCCTCTCTCACTCGGTCGGAGGCGAGTGGCGCAAGCCCCCTGCAGCACACATAAATGTGTTGGAGCTCGACGCTGTGAGGAAAGTGCTGTTGCATTTCTTTCACCTTGTGCGTGGCCGCCACGTTCTGATCAGGACAGACAGCGTGTCGGCGGCGGCATACATCATCAGACAGGGGGGAGTCCGCTCCCCTACTCTCCACCGAAAGGCGGTCGAGCTCTGGCTTTGGGCACATCAGTATCTCCTCAGTCTGAGAGCCCTGCATATCGCGGGCGCCAGAACTTTGGGGCGGACCTCATGTCTCGTGGCGGTCACCGCCGAGATGAGTGGCGGTTACATCCTGACATTGTCAGACTGATCTGGCAAAGGTTCGGGACGGCCTCTTTGCGTCCAGGGAGAACACGCACTGCAGGCGGTGGTTCTCCCTCAGAACTCAGGATCTACCCCTGTTGGAGGTAGATGCGTTGGCACACACACCTTGGCCGCGGGCTCTCTTGTATGCGTTTCCCCCGCTCCAGCTGATCCTTCCTCTTCTGGAACGGGTCAGACAGGAGAGATTGTCCCTGATAATAGTGGCCCCGGAGAACCGCTCAGCTCTGTGGTTTCCAGAGCTGAGCGGTTGATCAGCTCCTGAGAGGTTGATCCTGCAGGGCAAAGGTTTGCCTGAGACGGTTATCAACACTATTCAGAGCGCTCGTGCGCCTTCTACTTCTTCCCTCTATGCGGCGAAGGGGTGCGCCTTCTCTAATTGGTGTGAGAGGAACCACGTTGTCCCATCTCAATGCGAGGTGGGAAGCGTGCTTTCGTTTCTGCAAAACTTATTGGAGAAAGGTTTGGCCTTCTCCACTATCAAGGTCTATGCGGAAGCCGTTTCGGCTGGCCATGCAGGCTGTGATGGTGGACCGATCTCAGCCATCCACTGGTCAAGAGATTCTTGCGTGGGGCTAGACGGGTTAGGCCTGTTTCACGTGTGCTTACACCACGCTGGGATCTCCCCATCGTGTTGCGCGGATTGTCCAGGGATCCTTTTGAGCCTCTTTCTCAGGCCCCTTTGGATGCCCTGTCCTTTAAGACGGCGCTCTTGTTGGCCTTGGTTTTTGCCAAGCGGGCCGGTGAGCTAACCGCTCTGTCTGTCAGTCTGAGTTGCTTGTTGCTAAACGAGGACAGCTCCTTAGCGTTGCTCAGACCTAATCCTGCATTCCTCCCGAAGAACATTAATAGTTATTTTCGGTCGAGGGATATTGTGCTTAAGGCTTTTCACCCCCCGCCTCATTCTAGTGAGGCGGAGGCGGAGTTGCATCTCCTGTGCCCGGTGCGGGCATTGGCTATGTACGTGATTCGCTCGGCCGCATTCCGGTCCACACAACAGTTGTTTGTGTGTTATAGCGACGCTAGCAGGGGCCGCTCTCTCTCTAAGCAGCGGTTTTCTCGCTGGGTATGTGAGGGTGTTTGCTTAGCCTACTCTCGGCAGGGCTTGGCGCCACCGTTGGGCGTTAAAGCTCACTTCACACGGAGCGTGGCCGCTTCAACGGCTCTACTGAAGGGCGTTTCGGTGGAAGACCTAATGGCGGACCTAATGGAAACCGTATTTCTCTGGTTTTTCTTTTCCTTTTCATGGGTTCCATGAAGCACGGATTAGAGCTGAGTCTTTACAGACTCACTTTTTTCTCTCTTGATCATTGCCTTGCTTGATCTAGGAGGAATTCGTTTTTTATTAAGCTGTTGTGTTTTACACATCCTTGGCTTTTTGAGTCTTAATGTGCTCTGGTGACTTAATTCGTTTTGACTGGGGTCCAGCAGGAGTACATTGATCGGGCTCCGCTCGCAGCTTCACCTTAGCCCATATGGCGAATCCTAGACGGCATAGCCTACATGAAATAGAACGATAGTTATGTTATGATAACTCTAGTTCTATGATTGTAGGCGTAGCCGTCTAGTTTCCCACCTGCTGTACCCTCCAAATGCTGAAAGAATAGCGTGGAGGATGAGCGACGGTATACACCGCCTTATATAGACACACGCTGATTGGTGCATAGGGACAAGCCCATAAGGCGAAGCCTAGACGGCTACGCCTACAATCATAGAACTAGAGTTATAATAACATAACTATCGTTTGTCCTTTTTTGCAGGTGTGTGTGTTACGAGTTGAGAGAAGGTGAAATTCTCCCCCTTCTCACAGTCTTGCATTAGAGAAATTATTCTGATTATTATTTTTATTATTATTATTATTATTATTATTATTATTATTATTATTATTATTATTATTATTATTATTATTATTATTATTATTAAATTGTGTATATACATATATATTATAATTGGGATGGTGTAAAATTGGACTTCCGCCACGGTAGGGGGCAGTGTGGTAAGGGAAGCTCATGGCATCAGGGAATCATGGCATCAGGGAATAGCCCAGGGGGTGTTGATAAAAACAGCTGTTTTGTAAATATCTATAGGTTGTGCACAAGGTGTGGGTGTATATGTATTTGGTGATTGTTTATTTAGTGTCATGTTTATTTTGTATTCACACAATATACTTTCTGTTCAGTTATGTAGGATTGGTAGCTTTAGCTACAGAATGTTCCCCCAACTAGTGCTCTGGCCCATACGGCCTTGATTGGTCCAATTCATTTCCCTATTTAACGGCTGCCTCATTGGGTGTTTGGGGGCTGGAGGTGGTGCTGGCTTGATGGGAGGGCAGTACGAGTGACGTATGTTTTGGTTAGGTTATGTTATGCTATCTTAGGTTATGCTTGCTGACTGATGCAGTAATTTTCTTTTCATTTGGAACGTTGCTTTATATATTTTTTGAATGTTTTGGAGAAAATAAAACTTCACTTTTCTTTATCGTGAGAGAATTGCCCTCATTTTTGCCCACACTCTCAGAATCTGGTTGACCGTATCCCAGATACGTGGGGCGACCACGCCGGTCCCTCAGACGAGTATTTAAAGATTGTTGTGGATAAAACCCATGGTCTAATACTTTAACAAATTATGAGAGGCCGAGAAGGACTAGGGTTGAATGATCAAGGCTTTATTGTTTCAACAGATAGTAACCACATCACGTGACCTGAGTTGGTTTGCTAAAGAACTGGCCTCGGCCCGGGATCTCTGAGGTAACTACAGCCCTGTGATTTCCAAGACCAATCACAGAGCATCTGAAATCTATGGGCCTTCCCCCTTCCCCATTACTATTTATCTTTACTTCCCACATGGATGCATTCATACATTCAAACATTAGATACAAAGAGTTAACTTATTAAACATTAGTTATATGAAGTTGACATATTATGCATTACAGTTATATGAAGTGAGGTCTTTGATTAAAATACATTCATCGCCTTGTTTATTAACCTGATCTTAAATCACCATGACTTACCACATGTGTTTAAGAGATGAGCCCTGTGAAAGCAATATTAATTTAAACAGTAAAATATGCATTTGTAATAGTTAACAATGCCACTTTATTTGTCTATGGCATATACAGTCATAATCCTAAAGCTGGTAGTGTCTGATTTTAACTTAACTCTAATTTGAAGTCTGCAGAATTCTAAAACCACTGACGAAGAACCACAAGAAGGCAGCATCATCACACATATGAGGAAGCCGGAGGCAGGCTCTCAGATAATAGCCACCAGAGCATGTACTACGTCATATAGGCCACGCCTACTCTGTGTATAGGAGCAGGCGCGCGCCCCAGAGAGGACAGAAACACACGGTAGCCCATGTAATGGTCGGCTGGTTGGATCTCCGTTCGCGTTTTATACAATTCCCCTCCTATTGATTCATAGTTACCATACCGAAACTTTAACAAATAAAGTGAGTCAAAAGCGAGCCTGATTCGAGTACCTTTTCTAAACAACACGACATTAGTGCTTGGCACTCTGTTCTAACCAGTGGCCACTCAAAGCGCTTGACAATAATGCCACCCATTCAACCATGCATTCATACACCCATTCACCCATCCATTCACACACCCATTCACACACGAACGGCGGAGTTGACCCCTCAGGGTGACGGCCAGCTGGTCAGGAGCAGTCAGGGTGAGGCTCAGGGACACCTCGACACTCAGCTAGGAGGAGCCGGGGATCGAACTAGCAACCTTCCGGTCACCTAAATCGTTCTGTCTCTAAGTTTCATTCACACACGCCCACACGCACGCACAACTAGACTCCAAACGCAACTAAGCGCACGCACACACAGAGGCACCCACACACAAACATAATTTTGTGTTGTTTTTTTTGCCTAGAGAATGGTGGATCAATGTGATGTCGTTTCTTTTTATAAACCAGTGTGATTTTTCATTTATTTTGGTAGAAATATAAGGAATTATAACTGGGTTATATGGCCACATGATGTGGCCATATAACCCAGTTATAATTCCTTCTAATTTGTTATGTTTTCTTTCAGGAGATCATTGAGGCCTCTGCCACCACAGAGCCCATCCCTCCACCACCTCAAGCACCTCTTCTGCATTGGTAGCCCTACAACCCCCAGGAAGATAGAAAGATAAACCATCCACTGATGGTGTAAAACCGACCAAGTTATTAATAAAATGTGATGGTTGATGCCTTTTTGTAATGTGCAATATGAGCTCCCTTATAATACTGGTTCTTGTTTGTATGATAGTTATTAGGGGTGTGTGCATCTCTCCTTTATAGGACGATCCGATACGTATCTAGATACATGGGCTACGATACGATTCAGGGACGATACATTTAAAGATGGAACGATTGGATGCGATTCGATT
This sequence comes from Gadus morhua, assembly GCF_902167405.1. NCBI lineage: Eukaryota > Metazoa > Chordata > Actinopteri > Gadiformes > Gadidae > Gadus > Gadus morhua. Next base: position 27,292,764 of record NC_044058.1, on the reverse strand, counting down.
CAATGTTCTAACGATCCGGTGCGACTTGATGAGATATGAATCAATCTGATAGATAGTTAATATTCATTTAACCTTAACGCATTCGTTTTCTATTAATTAAAATGAGCCTTCTATAAAAGAGACATTGCCTACTTTCAAATATATATATATGGTATAGGGACCATGGAATCTTAAGTTTTTATATTTCTTTCTTTATGTAAATAAAGTGTTTCTTCTTTAAATTGTTCTCGTTCTAAACCGATTCTTATCAAATACCACCTTTAACATGTAGCTAAGTAACATTAAAAATAAACTGTATATTACGAGGGACAGATTGCAGTATTAAAAAAATCCTTTATTTAAACATGCCAATTACAAAAAAAAAACATAATTACCATTTCAGGTTAAACATCAGGGTTTGCTCGTTGCCCGAGACAATAAGGCACGTTAGCAAGGGGAGGGGGGAGGGAACATCAGAATATAGCATATGCTACAATTATCCACCAGTTTAATGCCTTGTAAGTGAGTATATACTACTGTTCAAAGGTTGGGGTCACCCAGACAATTTCATTCCAGCTGTGCTGATATAATTTCACAAGGGTTTTCTAATCATCAATTAATCATTAACTAATCATTAGCCTTTTAACACGATGAGCTAAACAATGTACCGTTGGAGCACAGGAGTGATGGTGGTTACTGTGTAATGTGTTATGTAGTTTGCATAATAAGAACATGGTATTGATTTGACTGGTGGTGCTGACGAAATGATGCTCCACTGACGCCCTCTTCTTGCCGCTAAAGGCAACTCTTCAAACTGCACAAACACTTGTTGTACCCTGAGTAATTTTTCAACGTAAACATAACTGGTGGAAAACACTTTTTGTTGGTAATTCCTTAAAAAAAAAAACTAAAATGTTAATTTTTTTTAACGTTTAAACACTTTTTTTGTGTGTTAAAATGTTGTACCTAGCGTAATATTTATTAAGCCGAGAGAGAGAGAGAGAGAGAGAGAGAGAGAGAGGTTAAGGCTCCGGGAGCTGTCTGAGTAGGAGAAGGAGAAGGAGAGAGAGAAGGAGAGAGAAGGAGAAGAAGGAGGAGAAGGAGAGAGAGAAGGAGGAGAAGGAGAAGGAGAGGGAGAAGGAGGAGAAGGAGAGGGAGAGGGAGAAGGAGGAGAAGGAGAGGGAGAAGGAGGAGAAGGAGAGGGAGAAGGAGGAGAAGGAGAGGGAGAGGGAGAAGGAGGAGAAGGAGAGGGAGAAGGAGGAGAGGGAGAAGGAGGAGAAGGAGAAGGAGGAGAAGGAGAGGGAGAAGGAGAAGTAGAAGGAGAGGGAGAAGGAGAAGGAGAGGGAGAGGGAGAGGGAGGAGGAGAAGGAGGAGGAGGGTTTCGGAGATTCATCTTCCATTCCAGCTTCGGGAGACCCTGGAACAGAGTGAAGATAAGTCTGGGATAAAAGCGTCAGCAAGAATTCTTGGATAAAAGCGTCAGCAAACATCTCTTAAATATAAATGCAAATGAGTTGAGAGTTCAATCACTCAAATTAAGACGTACCATTGCTTTCATTGTTTGGTTTCTCCCAGATTACGAGAACAATTGATGAAAAAGGTGACAGTAGTTTAACATGAGTATATGTATATATATAAGTATCTGTAGCGATACTAATTACAATGATGTATTATAGTCCAGGTCATGATAAAAATGTATAGATGCGATACATAAAATACATAATTACAATTACAATCAGGGCATTTAGCAGACGCTTTTATCCAAAGCGACTTACATCGGTTGATGCACACACTGACACACCGACGGCGGAGACACTTAACCAGTTAGGGTTAAGTGTCTTGCTCAGGGACACATCAACACTCAGCTAGGAGGACAAGACTACTGCTCTACCTGCTGAGCTAAGCCGACCCCACATAAAACTGATACTCGATCTCAACTCAAAGCAAACTAATCAAAGGTGAGGTCTGTATTGACTTCTCCGTCATGGCAACTCAAACGCAGTAGGTGAAAGAGTTGGTACATAGTCAGACATGGTTAATCATAATGATAATAGCAGTGGCACTTAATGTATGCACTTATTGTATGTCCTGGCACTTAATGTACACACTTATTGTATGTTGTACGTTCTTGCACTTAAAAAATAGTACTTAGCATCGTATCCCAGCTTTGTTGTGTACGGGGAATGGGTTAACCTAGTGATTGTTAGGGCTTGGCACTCTGTTCTAACCAGTGGCCACTCAAAGCGCTTGACAATAATGCCACCCATTCACCCCTGCATTCATACACCCATTCACCCATCCATTCACACACACACTCACCAATCCAATCACACACACATTCACACACCGACGGCGGAGTCGACCCCTCAGGGTGACAGCCAGCTGGTCAGGAGCAGTCAGGGTGAGGCGTCTCGCTCAGGGACACCTCGACACTCAGCTAGGAGGAGCCGGGGATCGAACTAGCAACCCTCCGGTCACCAGCCGACCCGCTCTACCCCCTGAGCCACATGCCGCCCCCCAAAGTGCAGTGCAGGTTATAAAGCTAAACGAGCTAAAACAGCAGCGCTAACATTAGGATGAAGGAGGAGGAAAGTGTACATACCACCGTTATGCTCCGCGCTGGGGGGGGCCATGGTGGGGGAGGCCGTGGTGGTGGGGGGGCCCGCGCTGGGGGGGGCCGTGGTGGAAGCCGGGTCCGTGGTGGGGGGGGCCGTGCTGCTGGGTGGGGGCACGCCGTCTGTTCACAGAGACACGTTCTTAGTTAGTCGTTAGTCACAGGGCGACAGTCGATCAGGAGGTAGAGCGGGTTAACTAGTAACCCGAAGGTTGCTAGTCGGATCCCCGGCTCCTCCTAGCTGAGCGTCGAGGGGTCCCTGAGCAGGGCACCTCACCCTGACTGCTCCTGACGAGCTGGCTGTCGCCCTGCGTGGTCGACTCTGCCGTCAGCTAGGGGGCGCCGGGGATTGAACCAGCATTCTTCCCTAAGGTGGCAGTTAGGGTGAGATGCCTTGCTCAGGGACAGCTCGACACTCAGCTAGGAGGAGGAGCCGGGGGGATCTAACTAGCAACCTTAGTGGTAGTGGTGCTGTCATAACCGTTGAGTGATAGGGTGTGTAACCCACTCTGACTCAGTCACACCGAAGATGGTCAGATCTCCGTTGGTGTGGTTGAGAAATGTGCAACCTAAAAATATAAGTTATGATTAACGATTAACGACAGGTGACAGGTCGGTTCCATTATTTGGACCGGTAAGATCTTACCTTTCAGAACCTTGTAACACACACACACACACACACACACACACACACACACACACACACACACACACACACACACACACACACACACACACATACAAACAAAGACAAACACACGCACACAAACAAACATAGCAACAAACACAAACATATGGACACACACACTTTATCAAAAACGCACACGTTCCTGCACACACACACTCGGTACAGTCCCACTTGCCGAACATATTTCATGTGTTCACATCATTGTGGATGTCACCTGAGGATAGAGTGAAGCAGGACACAAACACACACACACACACACACACACACACACACACACACACACACACACACACACACACACACACACACACACACACACACACACACACACACACACACACCATTTCCTGTTGTTTTGCTCTCTCACTTGCCCTAGGGATATGATGCAACGACAGATTTAAGTCTTTACTCGGACTCTCATACTGATTTGATGGCAGACCCAGTCACAGTTTGCTCCACAATAAAGAGTGATCCCATCCCATCCCAATGAGCCTCATTAGCGAGATTGTAATCTAACAATAAAATATAACTTACCTGCTCGGACACTTCCTACCAACAAGGGCGTGTCGCAGAGCGGCACCAGGTAGAACATGATGAGGACAGAGATCAGAAACCTAAGCAAAACCATGGCTTTGACTACTTTCTCAGCGCAGCTCAGTCGGGGTGGAAGCTACACGTGTCCGCGTTTAAACTTGTTAAAAAAAAGTTATTCTTTTTGCGTTCAATAAACAAAAATGGTGGACTGAATGACGCAGAGTTGGTGTGACGCTGGGGTGCAGGTAACATGCAGGTAACCGAGAGCGCCGACTCTCGGTCGGCGGCCGCACTAAAATGGAAGGTGAATCTATAGCCAAATCCTCTCAATGTCAGTGCATGTGACGTCTTCCCGCACCACAACTGGAATGTCTTCCTGAACATAGAATGCAACTCCACCGCCATATCTGTCCCTGTCTCCTCTATATTACCTACCCTTTAACAGCCAGCTCAGAATCATTAAAAGTAGTGTCTAGGTGTGTTTCTGTCAGAGCTACAACATGAATATTGCTTGATGAGCAGATTGTGGCCATCTCATGGACCTTGTTTCTTAGACTGCAAATGTTTAAATGAGCTAATATCAAACCCTTCTTTAGCAAGTTTAATGACATATGACTAGCTTGTCATACTTCGGGTTGGCTTTTTCACCTCTTTCACTGGCAGCTTTCAACTTTGGTCACAGCTCTTTCCTCCTCAGTCGAACCGTTTTCTGAGAAGTCCTCATTTATGTGCCCTTTAATTTGTTGGCAGAAGAGAGAATACTGTCACTATCTTCAATGCGCAGAAGTTTTACATCATTTTTCCTTGGCCTCCCCCCTCCTGGAACTGACCAATCCTCTGGGCACGCTCAATGTCCATCTTGGTGCTGTCCAGGCCCAGGTCGCTTGAAAACATTTGTCGTACCTTCTTCTCCGATTCATTCCAATTCTCTCCTTTCTCATCCGCAATCCCGTCAATTAGAAAGTCTGTCCTCCTGCACTGGTTTTCAATGTAGTCCAGCTTGGTTAACATTAGATACATTTCCTGCTTAGGAGCTGTTATGTTCTTTTCAAATGACTTTATCTTTGTTTCAATCTCAATGTAGCCTTCTCTTTTCTCTTCAAACTTTTCTTGGGTGAATTCCAAGCTAGTTTTAAGGTTTTTACATCCAGTCTCTTGTTAGTAGCATCCATGATGAGCGGAATAAAGAATTTAAAGTTATCCTGTTGCTGCAGCAACATCTCCTTGTAAAACTCTTTCTGCTGATCCAATAACTGTGCGGAAACAATCATTGTAACAGCCGAATCCTCATCACAAGGGGGTCATTTTTTAGAAGGCATGGTTTATCTTACCAAGAGGCGGCTGCTGCTGCTGGAGCCCGGCCTGGAGGAGCTGGCTGGTGGTTAGTCCATAGCCTGGCCTGGTGAAGCTGGCAGGTCGGAATGACATGGGCACTGATTCTTGACGGCTGGGTACTTCATCCCACAGTTTCAACAACCGAAAGTACACGTCTGCACCAAACCTAACCGGACTCGTTGCATTCTTCCCTAGACTGATATACCCTATCACCCTCTCAATCATTTTTTGATGAATGGTGGTGGTTAGCCCTTAGCCTGGTGGAGCAGGCTGGTGGTTATCCCTTAGCCTGGTGGAGCTAGCTGGTGGTTAGCCCTTAGCCTGGCCTGGTGGAGCTGGCTTGTGGTTAGCCCTTAGCCTGGTGGAGCTGGCTGGTGGTTAGCCCTTAGCCTGGTGGAGCTGGCTGGTGGTTAGCCCTTAGCCTGGCCTGGTGGAGCTGGCTGGTGGTTAGCCCTTAGCCTGGTGGAGCTGGCTGGTGGTTAGCTCTTACCCTGGTAGCTTCGGCTGGCAGTCAATGAATACAGGTGGTACAGAGGATCCAGTAGCCCAGAGTTGTCAATCAAAAATCTCTTTCACTTTTGGCCATCCACACTTCAGCAACGTATCTTTAGAACTGATAAACAATTCTTGACTATTTCTGTGAAAGAGTTTCGATAAACTACAAGGAAGCCAACAAGTGCAAGAGCCAACCAATAGGGATTTTCACAAAACAGATAGTCAAACTTTGTTCAACCCGATAAATAATGTTTAGTTTATAGTGAACTTCCCCATTCTTCCCCAATAAACCTGTAACACACATGATTGTTTTAGTTCCACTCATCGTTTTGTTATTGTTTTGATGCGCCTCACGAATGCTGGAATGGCGTCTTTCTTCTCCCTTTTGCCTACCAGCACCAAAGCCTAGACCCCGGAGTCTCGGCTTTGGTGCTGGTTAGGCATTGTGTCAGAATGTATACTCTCAGTTCCACTGTTCGTAATTCGGCGAACATGCAAATTAGCATAATAAAATACGAATTTAATGCATTGAAGTAGGCCTAGGTGCTAACTGGCTAATAATACTTTCGTAGGGAGGCCAGCATTCTTTCCCCCTGCCCATGTGTGATGTGCCCTGTGTGTCGTTTGTTACAGGTATGTCTGTGTGTGACGGGTATTTAAAGGTTGGGTACGGAATTCGCTTTTTTGGCCATTTTTGCAAAATTACTTGAAATCCTTATCATAACCCGCTTACAGCCACTGAGTCAGAAGTACTGACATGAAAATTAAACTTGTCAATCATCTGTGGAACGGGCAGGGCTCGAAAAACTCCAGCCAATCATTTCCATTGCCACCGAGTTGCATTGGACAGTAAGTACGTCAATCAAACGGTCGTACTGCACTCCCCCTCCCCCGCGCCCCGCCAGAGCTCGTGACCCAGAGCAAGCTCCTGTTTGTTGTTATCCTGCGGTAGCTACTGGAACTAGTTAATCCACATTTGGACCTAGCAGTAGAAGACAATTTCCATGGCAGACAAGACACCACCATCCCCACCACCACCACCAGCAAAGAGAAGGAAAACTCTTTTTCAGAGAGTAATTGATAATAAAAACGCTGAAAGAGAAAAACTGAAATCAAGAATAATCCTAGGCGCTGCTTTCGAACGTTGGCGGCAACTGAAGGACGAGAAGGGTCTAAAAACCGATGCTTGTGTGGCGGTTGACCTAGTTTCAAAGTTTATACCGTTTATACTCGGTAATACCGGTGTTGAGACGAGTGTATTACTCGGTGTGAAAATGTCCACACCGCGGCAACCCTAGTGAAAACCAGGACTTCCAATACAATTATATGAAACAAACATACATTTTCTAAAAATAGTAATGATTTATGTGACCGTTTAATGTTTATAACATCTGGTGCAAGTGCAACCATAGCCGCGAGAACGTATTCTCAGCAGGGGGTGCTGGAAAAAAAACCCGGCCTGCACTAGACTCGCAACTCGTCACATTGATAAAAAAAGATATATAGCAGCGCAGCTCAATTACACCAGTGCATGCGCGCAGTTGAAAATCGATCGTTGTGTTCACTTCCTTCACACCATGGTTCACATCCAGCTGCTCACAGAACAAGTTTAGCGCACCACCGCTACCCTCACACTTTTTCATATAACCTTTTTTCAGCACTAGGTCATATGAGCATTAAATAAATGCTGCGTCTCAACATGCCTTGGACAGCAGCGAGGATGACTCGCTTTGCCACGGGCCGAAACAGTTCGGAGCGACCACAGCCAGAGCGAACACAGCGGGGCAGAGGAGTGTCAGGAAGTCTTTGGTGTACCCATCAGTACGGCCTATTTGCACTACTGTTTAGTGGCAATGCAGTGTTTTATTCTATGCCTTTTTATTTTCGTATATTATTTCAATTAATACAATTTATTTATTCATGAAATCAAGATCTGGTCTTCAAATCTTTTTTCCAAATATAGGTCGTCTTACAATGGGGTTTGTGTTTATATTCGGACCAATACGGTACAGCGGGCGCTCACATGACGTTAAGCATTTCCTGGTGCATAATGTGACGCTTCAGAACCTAAAATCCCGTTTCTCCCCGTTGACACGACAACACATAACCGGCGTTTTCAGAAATCTCCACTTTGGCCGGAGTTTTTAGAAATGATCGTTTTCTGTGATAAGACAGGGCCTCGGACAGGGGGTGTTGCAGCACCCCCAGCACCCCTACTTCCCGCGGTACTGGGTGCAACTTACAGCTGAATGTAGTGCCATGTTGTTAAACGAAAACCTACGCTAGCCTGGCTCGCTCTCGCGCATCTCTGTTCGCGCTCGTGCATGATTGCGCGTCCAGGTACTTGGAATGGTTGGAGTCAGAGTCAGCGTTGAAGGAGAGGGGGTAGGACCATTTGAGTTGTGTATTTTCAAAATCTGCTGGCGTTTCGCAAATCGCGTACCCAACCTTTAAAGATTCGCGGATAAAACCCACGGCCTAATACTTTAACAAATTACGAGAGGCCGAGAAGGACTAGGGTTGAATGATCAAGGCTTTATTGTTTCAACAGATAGTAACCACATCACCTGAGTTGGTTTGCTAAAGAACTGGCCTCGGCCCGGGATCTATGAGGTAACTAATGCACTGTGATTTCCAAGACCAATCACAGAGCATCTGAAATCTATGGGCCTTCCCCCTTCCCCATTACTATTTATCTTTACTTCCCACATTCAAGCATTAAGGTACGGCCACACCAAAAGCGTTACCCGCGTATCACGCGTATGAAATCGGCAATTTTTCCATAGGGAACCATTGGTTTACGCGCGTATGAGACGCGTACGAGCGTTACATGCGTATAAGCAACATTTTACTCGGGTGCGTATGAGGCGCGTATATATACGCGCGTATATATACGCGCGTACATATACGCGCGTACATATACGCGCGTACGAGGAGTTCAAAAAATTGAACTTTTTACGCGAGTAACGCGCCGCAATAGCCAATCAGCGTTGAGCTTGACCCGACGTCACTGGCAGAGAGTAGTGAGCTTGGACAGAAGCATACGGCCGGCATCTTTCTTTATTCTGTGTGGAAATAGTAACATAGTTACGCCATCAAATGCTTTTATGGAAACATTTTTAGCGAGAAATGTGCATTTTACTTTCATAATGTTCGCTCGGTGAATGTGAAGGATGTTTGGTTTGATAGTTATGACGAAGAGGGAACGCTCCGTTCACTTGCATGGACAGAGTCTCTGGTTACTAAGCAACCTCAACGTCTTGGCGGACTATATATCTGCTGATCAACACTACGAATGCTGGAAACACACCAGACACACCATGTGAAGTTATTTAAGACGATTATTGTTATTTATATCCGAGATTATTTAATCTAACCCGATCTAAACTCTATCACCCAAACACGGCGGCGTTTGGGTTTCCTACCTCGGACTCCAGCGCAGCCATGTCCATGGCAGCCACGGCCGGCAACTTTCTTTATTCTGGGTGGAAATATTAACATAGTTACGCCATTAAATGCGTTTATGGAAACATTTCTAGCGAGAAATGTGCATTTTACTTTCATAAGGTTCGCTCGGTGAATGTGGAGGATGTTTGGTTTGATAGTTATGACGAAGAGTGAACGCTCCGTTCACTTGCATGGACAGAGTCTCTGATTGCTAAGCAACCTCAACGTCTTGGCGGACTATTTCTCTGCTGATCAACACTACGAATGCTGGAAACACACCAGACACACCATGTGAAGTTATTTAACCCGATTATGGTTATTTATATCCGAGATTATTTAATCTAACCCGATCCAAACTCTATCATCCACCCAAACACGGCGGCGTTTGGGTTTCCTTCCTCGGACTCCTAAATCCAGCGCAGCCACAGGCTGGGGGGGGGGGGGGGGGGGGGGGGGAGTTTTGGGCGGTCTCATCTACGCGCGTTACGCGCGTATCTGACCATTTTTGACACAAAATGGTCAAGCAACATTTTAGCTGCGTTACGCGCGTACATGGTACGCGAGGTACGCGCTTGGTGTGTTCGCGGCTTTAGATACAAAGAGTTAACTTATTAAACATTAGTTATAACTGTTCTATGAAGTTTACATATTATGCATTATATTTATACTTACCACATGTGTTTAAGAGATGAGCCCTGAGAAAGCACTATTAATTTAAACAGTAAAATATGCATTTGTAATAGTTCACAATGCCACTTTAATTGTCTATGGCATATACAGTCATAATCCTAAAGCTGGTAGTGTCTGATTTTAACCGGGGTATGGAGCAGTTAACTTAACTCTAATTTGAAGTCTACAGAATATACATTCTAAAACCACAGACGAAGAACCACAGGGGGTAACAGATGTTTCTCTAAGAGGCCATTTACATGAGCCGTCAGGGGTTCATCGGAATGCGGGCATTTGTTTAACACAGGAGGGCCAGGCAATATCAAGCGTTTAACATTTGGCTCCATTGTAAATATATTTACCTTATATTCTTATATAATTTATATTTAAAGTTAACCTTACTTATACTTCTTATCTAAGTGAACTGAGAAATATACTGATGTCATTGACTACAGAGGGATCTCTTGTTTGAGTGTTTGCCGGTCAACTCTGAACTCTCTGAGGAGTTGTGAACAATGGAACAAAGTCTGGATTGTTTCTTTGTGGGCGTGTCCTTAACCTGCGTCTTCACCGCATCCAAGTTTGATTGACATGATCAAACAGCATGTCAAAAATTTCAAAATCTAGTCTGAATGTCAATAACAATACAGGACAAAATCTCAATTTTCGGGACGTGTACAAAGTAACGGAAATGCGTGACTGTCCCGCACAAAGCGGTATATCTGGTCACCCTATGGTGTTTGTGCGATAGCTGTTTTTGTGGGGTTCCCTGTGTGCCGTGTTAGGACCTATATCATAACCGCGTGTGCCACTTTTCTGCTCGTATACTTGACTGAAATAAGTGAAGTCAGAGGCGTTGTCATCCCTTGGACAATCTGGACGTACGTATACTTTGTTGATTGATATAGGCCTACAAATAGGTTATATTTAGTTAATGCAATGGGCCTCCTACTTATTAATTATCTTAATTAACCATTGTTAAGTGTTTAGAGTTTCGTATTGGCCAGTGTTAAACTGTGGAAAGTCAAGTTATTTGCAATATTGCAGCTGTTATTGTGTTTGTTTTTATATCTATATGGTTCAGCTTCTGTCTTTAAGTTTCATTCACCCAAGCTTGCACACGCACGCTCGCACAAGTACACTCCAAACGCACTCACACACACACACAGACACACACACACACACACACACAAACACCGTTTTGTGTGTGTGTTTTACATACAACCTTGACAACCTGCCATGGCAATATTAAATAAAGTTATCTAAAAATGGTAGGCCTATAAACAGATAATTCAATGGATTATTAGAATAAGAGTCGGAATTGCTTTTATTACATCTTAAGTTAAGTAAACTATTTGGTTTAGATAGTGTAATACATTTGAGATCCAGCAGAAAGCTAAAGCAATAATACAATAAAATGAGAAAATAAAATAGATTGTCGGAAGTTCAGTCTTTAAGATTTGGCAGACAGCTAAAGCAAACATGGACAAATGCAAAACAGTTTACACAAATTACGTTCCGAATAACGATAGGCATCGTAATAAAAAATCAATCGTAAATCGGTGTAGAAATGTAAAACAGACACATTGGCCGAGGTAACAGATATTACAACTTTGCATATTAAAATACACTTTGAATAACGTATTTTCAAATGACATTATTGAAATGCATAATGAATTGTCAATTGCATAATGTAATGACTTATGACTTAAATTTAATTTCCATTTGAATTGTGCTACATTCATGCTTCCATAACTTCATATACTAGGTAAAGTGCAAATTAAAATATACAGCCTGCTAACAACCTTTGTTTGTCCTATCAATACAGAGTACAGCAGATTTAGCCCAAAAATCTCTTCACAAACTAGGAAGGGATCGGATAGCATAAGGCATGTTGGGAAGGGGAGGGGGGAGGGAACAGCTGAGTATAGCACTATGCTACGAATATCCAGCAGTTGAATGCCTTGTACATGAGTTTATATACTACGGTTCAGACAATTTCTTGTTTTCCATGAAAACTCACACTTTTAAAAAGAGTTTGCAGCTGTGCTGATATAATTGCACAAGGGTTTTCTGATCATCAATTAATCATTAGCCTTTTAACACGATGAGCTAAACAATGTACCGTTAGAACACAGGAGTGATGGTGACTGTAAATGGGACTCTGTACACCTACGTAGATATTAAAAATCAGCCGTCTCCAGCTAGAACAGTCATTTACAACCGTAACAATGTCAAGACTGTACTTAGGTCATGTGTAATGTAGTTTGTATAATAAGAACATGGTTTTTATTTGACTGGTGGTGCTGATGAAAAATATGCTTAAAGAGCATTTCCCTGAGGTTTTCAAGTGAGGCTAGCTGTTGGCAAATACTTCACTCGTATCTCAAGTTCCCAATTAATACATATAAAGATTGAAACGTACATAAATCGTTTTTTAATACATCTAGTTTTTGAAGATTTAAAAAATAATCTTCAATTCTGCTCCAATTGCACAAGAGAACTCAAAACACAACGGTGACATATTATAACACCATGCTCATCTATCCAGCACACATCTAGGTGGACGCGCCAACTTTCAGAAGAGGCAGATTTATTAAAACAGCTTGGAATGGCTATTCACAGACACGTGGTGGTATAATATGGGACCATTAATGCACTTGACAGCAGTTGATCCTTGTGGTTGTTCAAGCAGTTTCCTAGTCCTCCAGATTCACTTTGAGTCCAGAGTCGTTCCTGATAAACCAGAAGGAAGTGTTAAAATGTTGACAACTTTCTGTCAGACACATCCGCTCATTCCCACAATACATGTACCTAGTGTAGTATAAATTAAGCACTAAGAATGTGTGTGTGTGTGTGTGTGTGTGTGTGTGTGTGTGTGTGTGTGTGTGTGTGTGTGTGTGTGTGTGTTTGTGTGACAAGAGTTGGGCTTTTACAAATCATTTTAGGTGCTTTAAAGTCCCCCCGAAGTCTGATAAAACTAAATATTGACTCACTCTTTCGGTTCCAGAAGAGGTTTCTGACATTCATCTTCCATTCCAGCTTCAGGAGAACCTGAGAGAGACAGAGTAAAGATAAGTCTTGGATATAGGTGTCAACGGGAATTCTTGGACAAAAGTGTCAGCAAACATCTCCTAAATGTAAATGTAAAGAAGTTGAGAGTTCAATCACTCAAATGAAGGCGTGCCATTGCTTTCATCAATTGGTTTCTCTCAGATTACTAGAACAATCTATGAAAAGGTGAAAGTAGTTTATACATTAGTATATATATTTAAGTATTTGTAGCGATACTAATTATAATGATGTATTATAGTCCACTTCCCTGTCATGGCAACTCAAACGCAGTAGGTGAAAGAGTTGGTACATAGTCAGACATGGTTAATCATTATGATAATAGCAGTGGCACTTAATGTATGCATTATTGTATACCCTGGCACTAAATGTACACACTTAGTGTATGTTTGTAAGTCCTGGCACCTAATGTACACAGTTATTGTATGTTTGCATGTCCTGGCACTTAATGTACGCACTTATTGTATGTCCTGGGACTTAATGTACACACTTATTGTATGTTTTACGTTCTTGCACTTAAAAATTGTACTTAGCATCGTATCCTAGCTTTGTCATGTACGGGGAATGGGTTAACCTAGTGATTGTTAATGCTTGGCAATCTGTTCTAACCAGTGGCCACTCAAAGCGCTTAACAATACTGCCACCCATTCATTCACACACACACATTCACCAATCCAATCACACACACATTCATACGGCGGAGTTGACCCTCAGGGTGACGGCCAGCTGGTCATGAGCAGTCAGGGTGAGGCGTCTCGCTCAGGGACACCTCGACACTCAGCTAGGAGGAGCCGGGGATCGAACTAGCAACCTTCCGGTCACCAGCCGACCATTAGTATGCTTATTATTATTTTAATGCAGTTAACTTCTCCCAATAGTGTTATTTGTTTGCTTAAGGTAGCTCTAAATAATATAAAACCAAACAAATGAGAACCAAGTGTATTATTCAGAACCTTGTAACACACACACACACACACACACACACACACACACACACACACACACACACACACACACACACACACACACACACACACAAAGACCCAAACAGAGACACGCACACACAAGCAAAATGCAAACACAAACATGTGGACACATGGATACACACGATTTATCAAACCCGCACACGTTCCCGCACACTGGTCACATCATCGTGGATGTCACCTGAGAATAGAGTGAAGCAGGCAGGCAGGCAGGCAGGCAGGCAGGCAGGCAGGCAGGCAGGCACGCACGCACGCACGCACACAGATACACACGCACACACAGATACACACACAGATACACACACACACACACACACACGCACACACACACACACACACACACACACACACACACTCACACACACACACACACACACAGATGCACACACACACACACACACACACACACACACACACACACACACACACACACACACACTCACACACACACAGATACACCATCAACCATAGTTACACCATAGTTACAACTTTAATAACTTTTAGGTCTTATAGTGGATTGTATCGGACACAACTAGACATGGGTTTTATAGAAGCAGTGCACTGCGATGTAAGTACAAGTGACAACTCATTCACGACACTTACTCAAGGGCTGATTATGGTCCCACGTTCACGCAACGCAAGGGGGTTTACAGACCCCTTACGTACTTGCGGACCCTACTTGCGTCCACCGCAAAGGCCTGGCGTGCGCCTCCCCAAAATTGCCACCTTCCGTCGAGGCGACGAAGCATCAAGGGCTGTGATTGGTCCGCTCACTAAAACCCGACGCAGGACCAAAACAGCTTCAGGATTGCGTCGAAGCGTCTGCTAGTCATTGCGTTGCGTGACGTGGGACAGCAATCAGCCCTTTATAGCTCCCTCTCTGACTGACTAACTAAAGTGCAAACTAGAGTACTAGCAGTACTAACTAGTACTAACTAGGTTACCTTGAGGTGGAGCATGGCCACAGCGGACGCCCACCAGCAGGGGAAGTAGAACATGTTGAAGTAGAGCAGCATCTGGAGCGGCAGGTGGGACACCAGCTCGTGGACCGCTGGAGACACAAGAGGCCATTACCGTTACTGTCTCTCTTCATTATCTAGTGGTCTGACTGTATCTCCCATTACCACGCAGTCCGACTGTATCTCTTCCATTACCTAGTGGTCTGACTGTATCTCTTCCATTACCACACAGTCTGAATGCATCTCTTCCATTACCAAGCTGTCTGACTGTATCTCTTCCATTATCAAGCCGTCTGACTGTGTCTCTTCCGTAACAACACAACCTGACTGTATCTCTTCATCACCTAGTGGTCTGACTACTACTAGTAGTACTAACTGACTTGTGTTAGTATTGTTATTAGCCCCTCTAGACCATCCGGATCTCGCCTGTTGACTTTCTGTTCATTGCGAAACGCAAACCGTGGATGATCTCAGGAAGGTAGGTCAGGTACACGGTACGAACGCTGCGAACCTGATCTGTCGTCCTGCTCCTGGGCCACGTCGCTGTCCATCGTGCGGTTGTTTGCGAACACGGCGCTCCCGACGTAGGACAGCCCGGCGCGCAGCGTCTGCGGCCCGGGGGAGAAGAACACCGGCATGACGGTGACGACCGGACGGTACCGACCCGGAGAAGGGTGCTGTGTTAGGGAGCCATGTGTCACTCCCTCGATATCCGCCCGCCTTCTGATAATCCTCGTTGATGTCACACAGACCCAGACACACGCACACACACACAAACATGCACACACATAGATTCACACGCACAAACACACGCACACAAACACACACACACACACACACACACACACACACACACACACACACACACACACACACACACACACACACACACATACACACACAGATAATCAGATTATCTGACAGGAGGCCGGCTGCAGATTAACCTCAACCAGCACTAGTTACTAGAAGTTTAGTTCATTGAAGTGTTTGCCTATATTGAAAATTGTATTGGGGCGTTGTTGTTATCCCTTGGACAATCTGTACGTACGTATACTTTGTTGATCGATATAGGACCTACAAATAGGTCATATTTAGTTAATGCAATGGGCCTACTTATTAAATAACTCACTAACCATTGTTAATGGTTTCGAGTTTCGTATTGGCCAGTGTTAAACTGTGGAAAGTCAAGTTAATTGCAATATTGGTCTGTTGTTATTGTGTTTGTTTTTTTATCTATATCATTCAGCTTCTGTCTCTAAGTTTCATTCACACACGCCCACACGCACGTACAACTACACTCCAAACGCAACTAAGCGCACGCACACACAGAGGCACCCACACACAAACATCATTTTGTGTTGTTTTTTTTGCCTGGAGAATGGTGGATCAATGTGATGTTTCATTTTATAAACTAGTGTATTTTTTTTATTTATTTTGGTAGAAATATCTATCTATCATTATATATTGTACATAACATGTGGCCATATAACCCAGTTATAATTCCTTCTAATTTGTTATGTTTTCTTTCAGGAGATCATCGAGGCCTCTGCCATCACAGAGCCCACCCCTCCACCACCTCAAGCACCTCTTCTGCATTGGTAGTCCTTACCCCCAGGAAGATAAAAAGATTAACCATCCACTGATGGTGTAGAACCGACCAAGTTATTGATAAAATGTGATGGTATACCTTATATCACTGTTTTTTGTTTGTATGATATTTATTAGGGGTGTGCATCTCTCCTTTATAGGACGATCCGATACGTTTACATGTGCTACGATACGGTTCAGGGACGATACATTTAAAGATGGAACGATTGGATGCGATTCGATTCAATGTTCTAACGATCCGGTGCGACTTGATGAGATATGAATCAATCTGATCGATACAGTTAATATTCATTTAACGCATTCATTTTCTATTCATTAAAATAAGCCTTCTATAAAAGAGACATTGCTTACTTTCAAATATATATATGGTATAGGGACCATGGAATCGTAGGTTTTTATATTTGTTTCTTGATGTAAATAAAGTGTTTCTTTTTTAAAGTGTTCTTGTTCCCAACCGATTCTTATCAAATACCACCTTTAACATGTAGCTAAGTAACATTCAAAATAAACTGTATATTACGAGGGACAGATTGCAGTATTAAAAACAACTTTATTGTAATTGTAACATGCCAATTACAAAAAACATAACATAATTACCATTCCAGGTTAAACATCAGGGTTTGCTCGTTGCCCGAGACAATAAGGCACGTTAGCAAGGGGAGAGGGGTCTGACGGTAAACTACACTTCTGGTAGTTTACCGTCAGACGTTGTACCGGTCTGTGGCATTTAAAACCCTGAGTAGTTTTTCAACGTAAACATTACATAACTGGTGGAAAACATTTGTTGTTGGTAATTCCTTCAAAAAAAAAAAAAAAACTTAAACTTCATTTTTTTTTGTGTTAAAATGTTGACAACTTTCTGTCAGACACATCTCCTCATTCCCACAATCCAGGTAGCTAGCGTAGTATTTATGAAGCCCTAACAGAGTGGGTGTGTGTGTGTGTGTGTGTGTGTGTGTGTGTGTGTGTGTGTGTGTGTGTGTGTGTGTGTGTGTGTGTGTGTGTGTGTGTGTGTGAGAGAGAGATAAGAGTTGGGCTTTAACTAATAATAACGGGTGCTGTAAAGTCTCCCCGAAGTCTGATAAAACTAAACATTGACTGGGTCATTCGGGTCGAGAAGAGGTTTTGGAGATTCATCTTCCATTCCAGCTTCAGGAGAACCTGGAACAGAGTGAAGATAAGTCTTCGATAAAAGGGTCAGCAAGAATTCTTGGATAAAAGCGTCAGCAAATATCTCTTAAATGTAAATGAGTTGAGAGTTCAATCACTCAAATTAAGACGTACCATTGCTTTCATTAATTGGTTTCTCCCAGATTACGAGAACAATTTATGAAAAAGGTGACAGTAGTTTATACATGAGTATATGTATATATATATATATATATATATATATATATATATATATATATCAGTATCTGTAGCGATACTAATTACAATGATGTATTATAGTCCAGGTCATGATAAAAATTAATAGATGCGATACATAAAATACTTGAAACTGATACTCGACCTCAACTCAAAGCAAACTAATCGAAGGTGCAAAGAATTAATTTTTTAATCTTAATGATCTTAACTGATCTGTACACCTAAGGATATGCAAACAAAAATGTGAGAGAGGTCTGTCTTGACTTCTCCGTCATGGCAACTCAAATGCAGAAGGGGAAAGAGTTGGTACATAGTCAGACATGGTTAATCATAATGATAATAGCAGTGGCACTTAATGTATGCACTTATTGTATGTCCTGGCACTTAATGTACACACTTATTGTGTGTTGTACGTTCTTGCACTTAAAAAATAGTACTTAGCATCGTATCCTAGCTTTGTTGTGTACGGGGAATGGGTTAACCTAGTGATTGTTAATGCTTGGCACTCTGTTCTAACCAGTGGCCACTCAAAGCGCCTGACAATAATGCCACCCATTCACCCCTGCATTCATACACCCATTCACCCATCCATTCACACACACACTCACCAATCCAATCACACACACATTCACACACCGACGGCGGAGTCGACCCCTCAGGGTGACAGCCAGCTGGTCAGGAGCAGTCAGGGTGAGGCGTCTCGCTCAGGGACACCTCGACACTCAGCTAGGAGGAGCCGGGGATCGAACTAGCAACCCTCCGGTCACCAGCCGACCCGCTCTACCCCCTGAGCCACATGCCGCCCCCCAAAGTGCAGTGCAGGTTATAAAGCTAAACGAGCTAAAACAGCAGCGCTAACATTAGAATGAAGGAGGAGGAAAGTGTACATACCACCGTTATGCTCCGCGCTGGGGGGGGCCATGGTGGGGGAGGCCGTGGTGGTGGGGGGGCCCGCGCTGGGGGGGGCCCGCGCTGGGGGGGGCCGTGGTGGAGGCCGGGTCCGTGGTGGAGGCCGGGTCCGTGGTGGGGGGGGCCGTGGTGGGGGGGGCCGTGGTGGAGGCCGGGTCCGTGGTGGGGGGGGCCGTGCTGCTGGGTGGGGGCACGCCGTCTGTTCACAGAGACACGTTCTAAGTTAGTCGTTAGTCACAGGGCGACAGTCTATCAGGAGGTAGAGCGGGTTAACTAGTAACCCGAAGGTTGCTAGTCCAATCCCCGGCTCCTCCTAGCTGAGCGTCGAGGTGTCCCTGAGCAGGGCACCTCACCCTGACTGCTCCTGACGAGCTGGCTGTCGCCCTGCGTGGTCGACTCTACCGTCAGCTAGGGGGCGCCGGGGATTGAACTAGCACTCTTCCCTAAGGTGGCAGTTAGGGTGAGATGCCTTGCTCAGGGACAGCTCGACACTCAGCTAGGAGGAGGAGCCGGGGGGATCAAACTAGCAACCTTAGTGGTAGTGGTGCTGTCATAACCGTTGAGTGATAGGGTGCATAACCCTCTCTCACTCAGTCACACCGAAGATGGTCAGATC
Organism: Gadus morhua; assembly: GCF_902167405.1. Lineage (NCBI taxonomy): Eukaryota > Metazoa > Chordata > Actinopteri > Gadiformes > Gadidae > Gadus > Gadus morhua. The sequence continues at coordinate 27,273,491 of NC_044058.1, read as the reverse complement.
TCCGTTGGTGTGGTTGAGAAATGTGCAACTTAAAAATACAAGTTATGACTAACGATTAACGACATGTGACAGGTCGGTTCCATCAGTTGGACCGGTAAGATCTCACAACTTACCTTTCAAGTCGATTGGCAACACATCACTATTGAGGATGTTGCCTCGATGACCGGGTGGAAGGCTCATGTTGCTCCCGACATCGTAATCGTGATGTCCTAAAAATAAAAAATAAAAGAAGAAAACAGCATGAGCAAAAAGTGTAGCATCAGTATGCTTAGTATTATTATTATTTATTGCAGTTACCTTCTCCACATAGTTTTATTTGTTTGCTTAAGGTAACTCTTAATGTGTAATATTCATAACTTTGTAACACACACACACACATACAAACAAAGACACAAACCCACACATACACAAACAAGCATAAAAACAAACACAAACATATGGACACATGGATACACACACACTTTATCAAACACGCACACACACACACACACACACAGCTTTTCCGGTTGTTTTGCTCTCACACTCGTCGCTGCCCCGGCTTGTTCGGCCATATTCCACATGGGAAAAATACCGCTCTATGGGAAACTAGTGTTCACATAATGGGCCAGATAGATTTATTTGTACTCATTTTCATTGACTTTCTTGTATTTTTGCTGCTATGTGGCTGCTAAGGAACCAAGCCTAATAAATGTACTCTTGTGTACTTACTGTACAATAAAATGTAATAAAAGTGACTGATTCTGATGCAATGATGGATTTAAGTCTTTACTCAGACTCTCATACTGATTTGATGGCAGACCAAGTCGCAGTTTGCTCCACAATAAAGAGTGATCCCATCCCATCCCAATATGAGCCTCATCAGCGAGATTGTAATGTAACAATAAAATAGAACTAACCTGCTCGGACACTTCCTACCAAGGGCGTGTCGCAGAGCTGCAGCCCGGAGAGCATGATGAGGACAGAGATCAGAAACCTAAGCAAAAACATGGCTTTGACTACTTTCTCGGAGTATGAAGCTACACGTGGAGTCCGCGTTGAAGCTAGGAAAGAATAGACCACAATGGCGCACTGCATGAAGCAGAGGTGGCGTGGCGCCCGGATGCAGGTAACATGCAGGTAACATGCAGGTAACCGAGAGCGCCGACTCTCGGTCGGCGGCCGCACTAAAATGGAAGGTGAATCTATAGCCAAATCATCTCAATGTCAGTGCATGTGACGTCTTCCCGCACCACAACTGGAATGTCTTCCTGAACATAGAACGCAACTCCACCGCCATATCTGTCCCTGTCTCTTCTATATAACCTGGACCCTTTAACAGCCAGCTCAGAATCATTAAAAGTAGTGTCTAGGTGTGTGTCTGTCAGAGCTACAACATGAATATTGCTTGATGAGCAGATTGTGGCCATCTCATGGACCTTGTTTCTTAGGCTGCAAATGTTTGAATGAGCTAATATCAAACCCTTCTTTAGCAAGTTTAATGACATATGACTAGCTTGTCATACTTCAGGTTGGCTTTGTCACTGGCAGCTTTCAACTTTGGTCACAGCTCTTTCCTCCTCAGTCGAACCGTTTTCTGAGATGTCCTCATTTATGTGCCCTTTAATTTGTTGGCAGAAGAGAGAATACTGTCACTATCATTAATGCGCAGAAGTTTTACATCAATTTTCCTTGGCCTCACCCCCTCCTGGAACTGACCAATCCTCTGGGCACGCTCAATGTCCATCTTGGTGCTGTCCAGGCCGAGGTCGCTTGAAAACATTTGTCGTGCCTTCTTCTCCAATTCATTCCAATTCTCTCCTTTCTCATCCGCAATCCCGTCAATTAGAAAGTCTGTCCTCCTGCACTGGTTTTCAATGTAGTCCAGCTTGGTTAACATTAGATACATTTCCAGCTTAGGGTCTGTTATGTTCTTTTCAAATGACGAAGAGCTGGCTGGTGGTTAGCCCTTAGCCTGGTGGAGCTGGCTGGTGGTTAGCCCTTAGCCCGGCCTGGTGGAGCTGGCTGGTGGTTAGCCCCTAGCCTGGTGGAGCTGGCTGGTGGTTAGCCCTTAGCCTGGCCTGGTGGAGCTGGCTGGTGGTTAGCCCTTAGCCCGGCCTGTTGGAGCTGCCTGGTGGTTAGTCCTTAGCCTGGCCTGGAGGAGCTGGCTGGTGGTTAGTCCTTAGCCTGGCCTGGTGGAGCTGGCTGGTGGTTAGTCCTTAGCCTGGCCTGGTGGAGCTGGCTGGTGGTTAGTCCTTAGCCTGGCCTGGTGGAGCTGGCTGGTGGTTAGTCCTTAGCCTGGCCTGGAGGAGCTGGCTGGTGGTTAGTCCTTAGCCCGGCCTGGTGGAGCTGGTAGGTCGGAATGACACGGGCACTGATTCTTGACGACTGGGTACCTTATCCCACAGTTTCAACAACAAACAGTACACGTCTGCACCAAACATAACCGGACTCGTTGCACTCTTCCCTAAACAGACGTCTCCCACACACACACGTACACAGACATTCTGGCGCACACACATACGCTACTCGAGTAACACTACCCCCATTCTGGATGACAATTAAAACATAATTTCACTCCAGCAGAATAATAAACACCAACATGTCCACAGATATACAGCCCCCATACACATTCAATCTAGTTTAGCCTAGCCTGTTGGAGCTGGCTGGTGGTTAGCCCTTAGCCTGGTGGAGCTGGCTGGTGGTTAGCCCTTAGCATGGCCTGTTTGAGCTGGCTGGTGGTTAGCCCTTAGCCTGGTGGAGCTGACTGGTGGTTAGCCCTTAGCATGGCCTGTTTGAGCTGGCTGGTGGTTACCCCTTAGCCTGGTGGAGCTGACTGGTGGTTAGCCCTTAGCCTGGTGGAGCTGGCTGGTGGTTAGCCCTTAGCCTGGTGGAGCTGACTGGTGGTTAGCCCTTAGCCTGGTGGAGCTGACTGGTGGTTAGCCCTTAGCCTGGTGGAGCTGACTGGTGGTTAGCCCTCAGCCTGGTGGAGCTGACTGGTGGTTAGCCCTTAGCCTGGTGGAGCTGACTGGTGGTTAGCCCTTAACCCGGCCTGGTGGAGCTGGCTGGTGGTTAGCCCTTAACCTGGTGGAGCTGGCTGGTGGTTAGCCCTTAACCCGGCCTGTTGGATCTGGCTGGTGGTTAGCCCTTAGCCTGGCCTGGAGGATCTGGCTGGTGGTTAGCCCTTAGCCTGGTGGAGCTGGCTGGTGGTTAGCCCTTAGCCTGGTGGAGCTGACTGGTGGTTAGCCCTTAACCCGGCCTGTTGGAGCTGGCTGGTGGTTAGCCCTTAGCCTGGCCTGGAGGATCTGGCTGGTGGTTAGCCCTTAGCCTGGTGGAGCTGACTGGTGGTTAGCCCTTAACCCGGCCTGGTGGAGCTGGCTGGTGGTTAGCCCTTAACCTGGTGGAGCTGGCTGGTGGTTAGCCCTTAACCCGGCCTGTTGGATCTGGCTGGTGGTTAGCCCTTAGCCTGGCCTGGAGGATCTGGCTGGTGGTTAGCCCTTAGCCTGGTGGAGCTGGCTGGTGGTTAGCCCTTTGCCTGGTGGAGCTGACTGGTGGTTAGCCCTTAACCCGGCCTGTTGGAGCTGGCTGGTGGTTAGCCCTTAGCCTGGCCTGGAGGATCTGGCTGGTGGTTAGGCCTTAGCCTTGTGGAGCTGGCTGGTGGTTAGCCCTTAGCCTGGTGGAGCTGACTGGTGGTTAGCCCTTAACCCGGCCTGTTGGAGCTGGCTGGTGGTTAGCCCTTAGCCTGGCCTGGAGGATCTGGCTGGTGGTTAGCCCTTAGCCTGGTGGAGCTGGCTGGTGGTTAGCCCTTAGCCTGGTGGAGCTGACTGGTGGTTAGCCCTTTACCCGGCCTGTTGGAGCTGGCTGGTGGTTAGCCCTTAGCCTGGCCTGGAGGATCTGGCTGGTGGTTAGCCCTTAGCCTGGTGGAGCTGGCTGGTGGTTAGCCCTTAGCCTGGTGGAGCTGACTGGTGGTTAGCCCTTAACCCGGCCTGTTGGAGCTGGCTGGTGGTTAGCCCTTAGCCTGGCCTAGAGGATCTGGCTGGTGGTTAGGGTCAGTCAATGAATACAGGTGGTATGGAGGATCCAGTAGCCCAGAGTTGTCAATCAATCAAAAATCTCTTTAACTTTTGGCCATCCACACTTCAGCAACGTGTCTTTGTATGTAGCCTACATTAAAGAACTGATAAAACATTCTTGACTATTTCTCTGAAAGTTTTCATAACTACAAGTAAGCCAACAAGTGCAAGAGCAAACCAATAGGGATTTTCACAACACATATAGTCAAACTTTGTTCAACCCAATGAATAATGTTTAGTTTATAGTGAACTTCCCCAAATTTCAACCTGTAACCTACATGATTGTTTTAGTTCCACTCATCGTTTAGTTATTGTTTTGATGCGCCTCAAAACAATAACAAAAGAAGGAGGTCTGGCGTCTTCCTTCTCCCTTTTGCCTACCAGCACCAAAGCCTAGACCCCGGAGTCTAGGCTTTGGTGCTGGTTAGGCATTGTGTCAGAATGTATACTCTCAGTTCCACTGTTTGTAATTCGGCCAACATGCAAATTAGCAAATTGAATTTAATGCATTGAAGTAAGTCCAGTTGATAACTGGCTAATTATACTGTTGTAGGAATGCCAGCGTTCTTTCCCCCTGCCCATGTGTGATGTGCCCTGTTTGTCGTTTTTTACAGGTATGTGTGTGTGTTACAAGTATTTAAAGATTGTCGTGGATAAAACCCATGGTCTAATACTTTAACAAATTACGAGAGGCCGAGAAGGACTAGGGTTGAATGATCAAGGCTTTATTGTTTCAACAGATAGTAGCCACATCACCTGAGTTGGTTTGCTAAAGAACTGGCCTCGGCCCGGGATCTCTGAGGTAACTACAGCCCTGTGATTTCCAAGACCAATCACAGAGCATCTGAAATCTATGGGCCCTCCCCCTTCCCCATTACTATTTATCTTTACTTCCCACATGGATACAAGCATACATTCAAACATTAGATACAAAGAGTTAACTTATTAAACATTCGTTATATGAAGTTTACATATTATGCATTACAGTTATATGAAGTGAGGTCTTTGATTAAAATACATTCATCGCCTTGTTTATTAACCTGATCTTAAATCACCATGAATTACCACATGTGTTTAAGAGATGAGCCCTGTGAAAGCAATATTAATTTAAGCAGTAAAATATGCATTTGTAATACTTAACAATGCAACTTTATTTGTGGCATATACAGTAATAATCCTAAAGCTGGTAGTGTCTGATTTCTATTATGCTTTTTTCGACTTTTATGACCTTTAAACGTTGTTAGCCTATAATGATTGATAGTCATGTTTAACCATACACAAAAAACGATGTAGATTTTCGGGAACTTTCAGCATTCTCTGTCAACGCTCGGTTTCTTCCTTCTCCGCCCCCTAGCCCCCCTCCTGCCAACCCAACTCCGTTATGATTGGTTACCTTCCTTGAAGCGCGCGCGCGGGCAGATTTGACCAGGCATATGGGGGTGTGGCAGGAGTGCCTCTACGTAGATGATTTCCCGGAAATGTGAACAAGTGAATCGCAAACGTTGTCCCGAGTGTTTAGCGCTCTGCACAGCCACCTCAGACTGTCAGCAGGGAATACGTCGAAATGCATGTACGTCATTATTTGACACTTTAGTATGGTTAAACATGACTATCAATCATAATCAATCATATACGTCTATAGGTCATAAAAGTCGAAAAAGCATAATAGGTCCCCTTTAACTTAACTCTAATTTGAAGTCTACAGAATATACATTCTAAAACCACAGACGAAGAACCACAGGGGGCAGCAGATGTTTCTGTAAGAGGCCATTTACATGAGGCGTCGGGGGTTCATCAGAATGCGGGCATTAGTTTAACAGAGGAAGGCCAGGCAATATCAAATGTTTAACATTTGGCTCCATTGCCTGCCGCCGGACCCTGAACCAGCTCCCTCAGCCCCTGATTATTTCCAGCACCTTCGAGAGCGACTAGAGCTGGCGCACCAAATCATCAGCGATGCTCTTGGAGAGTCTGTGAAACATGCAAAGAGACAACATGACAAGAACTTTTTCCGCACGCATTACAACTTTGGTGATGCTGTGTGGTACCTTATCAAAGGAACATAGGAATTCAAGAACAAAGTGAGGAAGTTGCTTCCGTCTTATGAAGGGCCATTCTTTGTTCTGGGTCAGTTGGACGACCTGGTTTATCGAATCCAGAAAGGACCAAAGACTGAAGTAAAGGTGGTTCACCACAATCAGCTAAAGCCTTATCGCTGCCGGGAGCCACTGGACAACACTTGGGCCCTGGAGCAAGCCTAGAGCTGGACACTAATGGAGGTGTCACCCCCAGACGACGTAGATCCTGCTGACACTGCTGGTCTGCCCCAGCTCTTCTCTGACGCTTCCAGCTTTCCCTCATCAGATCCAGCTGCGGACATTCCTGTAGCTGCTGCTTCTCACCCCTCCACCACTCACCTTGACTCCTCCGTTCCCGTGGACTTTGAGGACAATGGGGTGGTGTGGCAGTGCGGCACCCACAGAGCCCTCATTCAAAGGCCCCGACGCAGGCGTAACAACTGTGGTGAGTGGGTGGCTCACTGAGCGCCCGTGTTCATGGGCAGTTCCAAGAGTTAAAGGGCAATGTTTACAATGTTAAAAAAAATAATAAGTTGCTTACCGCTTATGTTTTGTATTTCTCTTGGTAAGGAATACAAAAAGAAAGAACTTAAAAGGTAAAAATGTTGATACAAAGTAAACTGTTATAGGGTCTTCCAGCTATTTGTTATTTTTTTATACTTAAAAAAAAGTGAAAAACTTGACGGTAATGGTTGTTGGATACACTATGGGGTAAACTGCATTTGGTGTATTTTTCTGCTAATATTTTGAGTAATTACAAAGAACTAACTATTATCCTTCAAAATGCTTATTATACCTCCTTATAAATCATAGCCTGAGTAATGGGTATTTTAATACCTTTTCAGAGTTTGTTTTGCTCAACTGTAATATTTGCACTAAATTACAACACAGTTAAATTCTTGCCTTTGCACTACAAGCTACACTATCGGCATTCCTCCTTAAATTGACGCCTACTAGTTTTACTGCATCCTTTCAACTAGATTGCATGTGTATGGAGGCTGTATATCTGTGTTGGTGTTTATTATTGTGCTCGAGTGAAATTATGTTTTAATTGTCATCCAGAGTGGGGGTAGTATTACGAGAGTAGCGTATGTGTGTGCAGGGCCGTCGGACTGCGGGGACAAAGGGGACAGTTGTGGGGGGGCCCAAGGCAGAGGGGGGGCCCATGACCAAAAAAAAATTTTTTTATTTTTTTATTTTACCCTTTTTTTTTTTACCTCTCCCCCCCGTCAACAATTGCTTCTCCCCCCCCCCCCCCCCCCCCCCCGTCAACAATCATCCCCCCCCCCCCCCCGTCAACAACCTGGCGCAGGGGGGCCCAACAGTACCTATAGTATAGGGGCCCAGGATTTGGTGCTACGGCCCTGTGTGTGTGCACGACAATGTCTCAGACTCTGTGTGTGTGTGTGTGTGTGTGTGTGTGTGTGTGTGTATGTGTGTGTGTGTGTGTGTGTGTGTGTGTGTGTGTGTGTGTGTGTGTGTGTGTGTGCGTGTGTGTGTGTGTGTGTGTGTGTGTGTGTGCGTGTGACATCAGCAAATGAGTGAACGAGCGAGTGAGCGAGCGATAGGGTCTGTCAGTCTAGGGAAGAATATAGGCTTGTTTTGATGAGGCATGCGGCTTCGTTTGCAATGTGTCAGAATGCATTAATTTCTGGGATGATAAACGTCAGAAATACTGTGATAACTTCCGATCCGTCACTTGGCTTTAAAAAACTCGCGGTAGATTCAGTTGCTCTCGAATAAGTGCGGAGTCGGACATAACATAAGACACTCCCCTCATATCAAAACAACATAAATAAAACATAAGATCTCCCCCCCAACCAATTCCCTTTTTATTAAAGGTGCTTAATAAATACATTTGATTTGATTAGATTAGATTAGCATTTTACAGACCCATACAATGGATAGGGCGATTAGTAGCCTACGGTCCGTTGCTTCTTGCTCCTTCGTGAAGGGTGTTACACCCGAAAGGACATCGGCCCTGGGGGGAACGTGTCCCCTGTTCTCCCCGACTACGGTCTGGGAGCCAAAGAGAAGGAAAGGTGTAAGATATAGGCATGCAGAGGCGGGCCGTACTATTAGGCAAACCAGGCATTGCCTGGAGCCCCAGGCCTAATAGGCCTTTTGGGGGCCCCCAAAATTCCTCTTTATATTTTGTCCCCATATTTATTGTTTTTATAAAAATCTCTTAACAATAGTAGCATCGGGATAATGAGCCTATATTGGAAATTGGAAAAAAAAACATTCTTTCAATGGAGCCAATTCAAATATTTATTATCATAACACCACATATTTTTCACAATTTATATTTTTGAGGTGGGGGACGGAGTTCGGACTGCGCAGCCTGTCGAGGGGTTATCGGAGTGGGGCCGGGCTGACAGTTGAGCCTTGGAGCCCCACTCGTCATTAAGCGACAGGGCTGCAGCAGCGGTCCGCGGCCACTAGGGGTCCTCAGAGCTCGTCTCTGGGGGCGTGCAGGGGGAAGTTCTGGAACTCCTCGGGAACCTCCTCTCCCTTCTGGCTCCTCCTGTAGAATCCGCGGGCCTCCAGCAGCTGGCCGATGGCGTCCGCTGTCATCTCTTTCACAGGGACCGACTGATGGGAATGAGTTAAAAAATGCCTGCAATGAGAACTCTCTCTCTCTCTCTCTCTCTCTCTCTCTCTCTCTCTCTCTCTCTCTCTCTCTCTCTCTCTCTCTCTCTCTCTCTCTCTCTCTCTCTCTCTCTCTCTCTCTCTCTCTCTCTCTCTCTCTCTCTCTCTCTCAGAAAAAAGAAAAAAGAAAAAAAACGCTTGTGCAGGTAATAATATAAACAATAACTGACATTTAATTTAAATAAAAAGGCATTCATTAAATTACATGAATCCATTTACAGAGGCATGGATGTTATGAATATTAATAAAGAGATGCTGAATCTGTGTTTCTAAATATGGTCTGGAGAAGTCTCTGAGGGTGTTTGTGTGTGTGTGTGTGTGTGTGTCTGCCTCTACCTCTCTGTAGCCTCACTATCCAATTGAGATCTGCTCTGAGAGCAGGGTGACTCCTCCACAAACATCTCAACCATCCTCCCCTCGGGATTCAACCTGCAGCCTTTACTGATGAGCAAGGCAGACCAAAATACCTCCGGGCTTTCACCTCACCTGCACCACCTCGTCCCTGTCATCGTAGAAGATCAGACGGGGCTCCTTCTCCTCCGAGGAATCATACTCCAGGTTATGGCTAGGGTGGAGATTAAGGAAACGACAGAGCATCAAACAGAAAGAGTGAGAGAGAGGGAGGGGGAGAGGGGAGAGAGAGGAGAGAGGGGAGAGGGGAGGGAGGGAGGGAGGGAGGGAGAGAGAGACTGCAGTTCTCCCTGGGAAACACCAGCCCCTCAGCACCTGGTCTCCACACCTGGTCTCTGGGGTGGTGAGCGTAGGAAGAGCAGGGGGGGTGAGCTCTCAGCTGGCTACGAGCTAGGTAGCAGCCTGGGGCCCCCTGTCTACATCTAGGGTCCCCGTGTCTAGGTCTGAGATCGGAGGACCCCGCCGTCTGGAGGTCTGGGGACCCCAACTAATACTTTGTTGTGCCTTCGCCTCCCGCTTCTCCCACATCTGCTCCAACGTGAGCAAACTGACACCACCCCTACTCCTAATCATATTAGACTGTAATCCCCCCCCCCCGAATGGCCCCATGTGCAGCGCAGGGGACCCCAAGAGGGGTCCCCTAGAGGGGTCCCCAAGAGGGGTCTGGACCACCAGGTGTGGAGGCACTGTAGTCTATATAAATCTATATATGGGCATTGTGCTGCACATACTTAACATATTGTATTGTGAGTTACTATCACAGTCTCGTTTTCCATGAACGATGAATGGCTGATCAAATCGATGAATGAATGAAATAATGAATGAAGGCACACATTCACCGTCTAAATAATGGCTCCACGGTCACAGAAGGAGGATACTACAGTGCCCAGCGCTCCATCAGGAATTGGTGGAGTTCCGGCATCTTCTTGATGCTTCACCCGACCACGCTGGGAGCCTGGGAGCACATGACAGTTGACAGTCAGCCGATATAAATCATGCTCCTATTCAGACCAAATGCACCCAAGACTGAATACACGCCAGCCCCATAGGGCCAGACTCGACACCGCATCCTGAAACACGATTAGTACTGACAGGTTCGGCAAAGCCTTATTGGTGGGTTGTCGACATGCATCGCGAGCACGGCTGTCACACGTCAAGTGGGTTCGGATCCCCGTTCATTCAATGAGCGGCTTGAGCGGCTAGAGCGTCGCCGCCGGTACCTACCAGCAGTTTCCCCCGAGCGATGACCCGCGTCTCTTCCACCGGAGAGTGGCTGTCATTCCCTGACGCGTCGGCGGAGATCGCCAGAATCACGACTAAGTAAAAGGCCCACATTTTACGACACATGTGTCTGTGTCAGGCTGTCAGCCTCTCTCCAAGTTAATTCAACTACTTAGGAGTACAAATTGTATTGAGTACTTAAGCATATCAGGAGGGGTAAACCATTTTTTTTAAGGGGGGTTGAATCCAGGTCTTAAGTAAATCCATCTTTTTTATTTTCATCTAAATAATTGTTAATAATTACAATCTGTTATGACCTGTTATGCAACTCTAATTTGAATGCCACTAATGATGCCTGTGTCTTTGATGTTCTGTTGATTTGTCTTTCAAAAAGCTAAACTATTTCCCCTCTGGCAAACTTCATGGTTTATTCCTTTCTCCCAGTTTGTTTAGTTGTCAGCGAGGCTGAGCACATCTGTGCTCTTATCGCCGTTTCCCATGGCAAATGATGACATGGCAAGTAAGAGCCAGATGCATTCCCTACATAACCGAAAACCTATTTTCTGTTCAGAACTCCAGAATTATAAACATAGGGGGTTTGCATAACACAATGCTGCAATGCTACAATCATCTGCTTGTGCTTATTCACAAAACCACAGAGGCTTCACGGGGTTTTGAGCACCACGACGGTGGAATAACAATGTTTACTCATCGATGTTATTGAGAACACGCATACTAGGTCACCACTAGAGGGCAGCAGCGCCCACCCCTCCGTCTACTGGCAGATGGGCGGGTGAAATGTACTTCCAAAGGCCCGGCCACAGACAATTGTGCTTCCAACAAAAATAAGCTGTTCCTTACTGGAATTCTGAACTAAATCCATCTCCCCTCTCTATCTGTTCCAGTCACCGAGCTCCGAAACCTAGAGTGTGGCGCAGATCGGTGTCAGCTGCTGGTGATGCATGAAATGGCAGCCTGTTTCTCTGTCCGTCTGTTTCTCTGACCGTGTTTCCCACCACTGTTGACCAGCCAGTCTTCCCATTGTCACATTGTACGGTATTATGTTATATATTTATGTTGTAAAGGGCTTGAGGGAGATTTACATTTACATTTAGGGCATTTAGCAGACGCTTTCATCCCAAGCGACTTACAATAAGTACATTTGTCAGAAGAAAGTGGAACAATATACATTCCCTGTCTACAACAAAGATAGCTAGGATAAGATGCTACACGATGCTAGGTACTATTTTTAAGTGCAAGGACGTACAGCACACAATAACTCCTCAGTTAATGGAAAGTTGAGGAGAATGAGCAGCCAGAGAGGGGTTTGGGTACGGCTGTAGAGAAGGGGAGAAGCCTGGAGTGCAGGCACGGGGAGCTGGGTTGGGGGTGGGGTGAGGGCTGGAGTGGCTCCTTAGCCTATATGTGTGGATGCATACCATATGTGTTCACACTACTCTGCTCCAGCAGCTTATAGCGCACACTGCCAAAAATGTTATTACCACTAATCTGCTGACAATGGGAAAATGAATAGTCATGTGTAGAATGAAGCCCCAGAGACGATGAACAATAATTCAACCCGTATTTATACTCTCCAACTTTCTTATTGCTAATTGAACATTGGAGAAAATTCAGTGCATGGCTATGAACATTGTTATGCAAAGGTAGCCGACATTAATCTATTTTAGTTTATACTTCTGGAACATTTATCCAACTCTTCCACGCCTGAATCATTTTCTTACAACTTTCTGGATCTCTCTGTTTCTGCCTCTGTCTCCATGCTATCTGTCTGTCCCTGCTTCTGTCTGTATCACTGTCTTCTGTCTGTCTCACTGACTTCTGTCTTACCCTGCATCTTTCTGTCTCTCTGATATCTGTCTGTCCGACTGATATCTGTCTTTCTCCATGCTATTTGTCTGTCCCTATTCTGTCTGTCTCTCTGACTTCTGTCTGTCTCTCTGACATCTGTCTCTCTGACTTCTGTCTTTCTCTCTGACATCTGTCTGTCCCTCTGACTTCTGTCATCTGCCTGCTTTACTCTCAGTTCTGAGGCTGTTACCTTTTTCCCAAACTCATCAGTCAAGAGCCTTTTAACACACACACACACACACACACACACACACACACACACACACACATACACACACACACACACACACACACACACACACACACACACACACTTACACACTTACACACACTTACACAAACACACTTCCTGGTCTGCCAAAAGTTTCGGAAGCGGCCTCCATAACAGCAGGCCTTGCGTGGGTGTGTGTGAGTGTGTGTGCGTGCATGCGCACGTGGGTGTGTGTGTGTGTTTGTGTGTGCATGTGTGTTTGATCCTGTCTGAGTCCCGGGGCTGTGGGGCAGCCTGTCTGCCTACTGTAATAAAGCGTTCTCATAAAGAGGAGAGGCCGTGGTGGTGGTGGAGGAAGTCGGGGGTGGAGGTGTTGTGGAGGGTGGAGGTGTTGTGGAGGGTGGTGCACTCTGGTAGGACGTGTCTTAATGGTGATCGGTTTGTTTAAGTGGGACCTCTGCGATGCACGCTCCGTGCCGCGCGTGTGTGTGCTGACCCTGACTCGGAACATCTGGAGGTTCTGCTGAGGAAGACTCAGAGAACGTCAACAAACAAACCGGGATCGGCGGGTAGATGAGCTGGGGACATGAAGAGCTGCAGCCTGCAGGAAGGTTCCTCTGGTTTGTTAGTGGGTGCTGGGCGCCACATGGAGGGAAGTGGTGGAAACCTCCCCACATCTAGTGACCATGGAGTGACGATGAAGTGACCATGGAGGGACGTAAATGGGGAAGCATCGATTGCCTCCATGGAATTAAAACATCATCATAATGAAGGTGAAGTCCTACCACTTCCGTGTTATCTCAACACTCGCGCAAAAAACACCCTGACGTAATTCACAAGTCCTAAAACACGCACACAGCCACACACACACACACACACACACACACACACCGAACAACACACACTTACGCACACATACACACACACCCAAGCACTCAAAAACGAAAACACAAACACATGCGCACACAACCAACTGTTAACCTTGACTCTGATCTGCTTCTGATAGCTGCAGGCTTAACACAAAACAGTTTCATTGGTGGAGTGTTTCTGAGTGTTTACATATTACATTTGTACATTTGTCATGCATTGTGGTGACAAATGTACATGTAGGTGGTGACAGAGTGACAGGTAGGTGGAGGTGACAGAGTGACAGGGAGCTGGAGGTGACAGAGTGACAGGGAGGTGGAGGTGACAGAGTGCCAGGGGGGTGGAGGTGACAGAGTGCCAGGGAGGTGGAGGTGACAGAGTGCCAGGGAGGTGGAGGTGACAGAGTGCCAGGGAGGTGGAGGTGACGGGGAGGTGGAGGTGTGACAGTGCCAGGTAGGTGCAGGTGACGGAGTGCCAGGGAGGTCGGAGGTGACAGAGTGACAGGGAGGTGGAGGTGACAGAGTGACAGGGAGGTGGAGGTGAGTGACAGGGAGGTGGAGGTGACAGAGTGACAGGGAGGTGGAGGTGACAGAGTGACAGGGAGGTGGAGGTGACAGAGTGACAGGGAGGTGGAGGTGACAGAGTGACAGGGAGGTGGAGGTGACAGAGTGCCAGGGAGGTGGAGGTGACAGAGTGCCAGGGAGGTGGAGGTGACAGAGTGACAGGGAGGTGGAGGTGACAGAGTGACAGGGAGGTGGAGGTGACAGAGTGACAGGGAGGTGGAGGTGACAGAGTGACAGGGAGGTGGAGGTGACAGAGTGACAGGGAGGTGGAGGTGACAGAGTGCCAGGGAGGTGGAGGTGACAGAGTGCCAGGGAGGTGACAGAGTGACAGGGAGGTGGAGGTGTGACAGTGCCAGGTAGGTGCAGGTGACAGAGTGACAGGGAGGTGGAGGTGACAGAGTGACAGGGAGGTCGGAGGTGACAGAGTGCCAGGGAGGTGTTGAACTGACATCCACTGATTCGTTCTCTCTCCTCTCCTCTCTGCTCCTGCTCTGTCCTGCCCCCCCCCCCCCCCCCCCCCCCCCTTCTAATCTCAGCCCGGCTAATCAGAAACACATGTCTTCCCATAAGGGCTCTGGTCTGGTCCTGTCGGCCTTTCCAATAGCGCTCCAGTCATGGAAGCACATGGATTCAAACACACAGACAGACACTTGGTCACACCCAAACACACACACACACACACACATGGGGACCATGCAGACACAAACACACACACACACACATGGGGAACCAGAGACACAAACACACACACACACACACACACACATGGGGACCATGCAGACACAAACACACACACACACACATGGGGAACAAGCAGACACAAACACACACACACACACATGGGGAACAAGCAGACACACACCCCCACGTGTAAACAAACAAACAAACAAACAAACGCACACACATGGACACATGTACACACCCAGCTGGTGGTGGTGGTGGTGGAGGTTACGATGGAGGAAGTGGAAGTGGGGGTTATGATGATGAAGGAGGTGGTGGTGGAGGTTATGATGGAGTGGGTGGAGTTGGTGGTGGAGGTCATGGTGGAGTGGGTGGAGGTGGAGATGGAGGTGGTTGGGTGCTGGAGGAGGTGGGGGAGCGTAGATCATCTCACTGCACATGGAGTGACAACCAGGGCGAGATGTTCCTGCCTGGACCCTCCAGGCAACCCAGGCCGTGGGAGACAGGATAAGGCTTTCTCTTAACCCCACGGGCTGGAGGCTCCACATCTGTATCCACATGTGTCTGGGGAGCAGGAGATTCTCACACGGACAGGGGAAAACAAGTGTGTTTCCTGAACAACAAAGCTGCCCTTGTTGTTGTTGTTGTTGTAGGGTCGGCCGTGAGGGTCACACACACTGCGTGGTTTCGGGGGAAATGTGGCGATCAGCGATAAAAACCCCAGGCCTGTTTCTCTGGGCTGCGGAGAATGGGGATCAAACTTGTGACCGTTCTTTGCGACGGCGCCGATTACCGGAGTGTGGTCGTGGCTTTTCTATTCTCTGTTGCTCTACAGTGGGGAGGAAAAATAGCTTTTGACCAGGCCTCTGGAGGATCGTAAAAATAAAACCAACAGTCCCACCGATGGTACAAAGACACAGAGTGAATAAAATATACAAATAAAAAGGGGGTTTTAAGCCACAGGAAGCGAGTGAAAGACCGGCCGCAAGAATGGGAGGAAACTGGGGGAAAAGGATCAAAAAAAAATCTGCATCGGACTGCTCTCTGCTTTCTATTAGGCTTCCAAATCCTCCTCGCTCTCTCGCTCCACGCAATTATGCTGACACCGGGGGAAAAATCTAGGGCAATTTCAAGTCCCAGACAACTGTATGCTGCACACCCATTCAGCTGAGGAAAAGGAGGAAAAAGCACAAGAACACGTGTGGATGAAGAGAATGAACGTGGCTTAATTATCTTTCTGGCCGCTCAGCACAATTTGCTTTCATTGTTTATAAAAGCGGTCTCAGTGAATAGTAATAGCGGGATGACATGTTGTGTGTCGGTACCCCTGTAACACTCGATACATCTCCAGTCCAGTATGTACAGCAGATAGGTTGAGTCTGTACCTCCTACTGTATATATACTGTAAGCTAATCTAAACAGTGTTGTACTTAAGTTACGATTCTGGGGGAGGAAAGTGGCCAAATGGAGCATGACGTGTAAAACTAAAAACCTCGGAACAACTTCCATCTCTGGCGAAACATCCGCTTGACCTAGTTAGTCGCCGTAACGACCAGTCCCATCCAGCCGATCACCTATCCGTCAGGCCGTGTGGTGGACCCTAACCGGGCCCTTTCACCGAGGACTCTATTTTAGTTTGGTGCCGTTGCAAAGGAGGGAGCCTTAAATCATAGCCTGAGTAGATGTCATTGAGAATCTATAAACACACGCAACGCTGGCGCAGCAGTCGCCCCATTACGTTTTTTGTTTCGTCTCTCTGGTCGCGCGCTGACCTCAGAGCGGTGGTTTTGGCCTCGCTCAAGCGCCAGCTCCGTTTCCAGTAAATGTCATTTCATAGTTACTGCGTTTCCACCCGGCCTGAGAAACACGGGAGTCTTAACGCGTAAGAAACACTGCAATTAGGCAGCGCGGCTCGCAGACAGCACGTCGTCGGCGAGGAGCGACCCACACGCGGTTCAAGTATCGCTCGGCTGACCTCCAAGGCAGGAAGAGGAGGAGGGAGGAGGAGGAGGAGGAGGAGAGAGGAGGAGGGAGGGAGGAGGAGGAGGAGGAGGAGGAGGAGGGAGGAGGAGGGATGGTGGAGGGGGGGAGGGAGGAGGTGGAGGAGGAGGGAGGAGGGAGGGAGGAGGGAGGAGGGAGGAGGAGGAGGAGGAGGAGGAGGAGGAGGGAGGGAGGAGGGAGGGAGGGAGGGAGGGAGGAGGGGGAGGGCGACTGCAGTTCAGGAACCAACTGACTGCCCTGTTTGTGTCAGACGGTTACAGAGCCGATTGTTTGAATTGTCTATAATTAAAAGCAAAAGTTTGAACAAGATGCAGAAACCGGCTCTCCCATTGTCAGTCAACTACTGCGTAATTGATGCAGAAATAGCCGCTTTTGCCTCAAAGGATTTTCCAAAATAGGCATAGTTTCTCCCTGTTGAAAAACGCCCTTTTGCTGAAAGGCATTGTTCAAAATACATTCAAATACATAATTTTTTCATCACGATCCATCGAGATGTCTGCATGCCAACCGCCGTCTAACAGAAACCCATTCTACACTAACGGCTGGTCCAGGGCTTAGTGCTCAGAAGTGGACCAGGGGCGGGTGCTCCAGTCCGTGCAGAATCCATATTTCCAACCCGCCCTTTCAAGTGTAACACAACTCCACTTTCTTTCTGCTTTGCATTGCAGAAAATATTCCTCTTTTTCCTCTCACTCATAAATTTCTTTCTTGCTCTCCTCACCAGAGGGCTGAAATGGCTACCAGATGTTTCTCCAATCTGTGTCAATCTCCATGGCAACGTAGGGAGGAGGAGGAGGAGGAGGAGGAGGAGGGGGGGGGGGGGGGGGTAGGTTTTCTAGGTCCAGGCTTTTTGGCTGACTCATAAGGGGGACGGGAGGGGGCTGAGTCTAAAAGCCCGGTAGTTTATAGAACCCGTTGCACGAGTCCATGTCATGTTTGGAAGGCCAGGCAACATGTGTGTCTCTCCCCTTTCCCGCCAAATTAACAGCCCCCCCCCCCCCCCCCCCCCCCCCCCCCCCCCCCCCCCCCCCCCCCCCCCAGGGCTGTCCTGTTACACCCTGCCTTTGTGTCACCTTTGGTCTTGTGCTGATGGATTCACCCCGTCACCCCACCTCTCAGCGCCGCTGCATCACAACAGGAGCCAACAGCGCTGTCCGCTCACACCACTGAGAGGTACATAGAGCCGGCTCCTGTAGTCCCAATGCACACACATCCCACTGCTACATTACAATCAATCACGACTCACAGGAAGGGAGAGAGAGGGAGTCAGGGGGAAAGAGGGGGAGAGGAAGACAGAGGGGGGAGAGAGGGGGGGAGAGAGAAAGGGACAGAGAGAGAGAGAGAGAGAGAGAGAGAGAGAGAGAGAGAGAGAGAGAGAGAGAGAGAGAGAGAGAGAGAGAGAGAGAGAGAGAGGGGAAAGAGAGAGAGAGAGAGAGAGAGAGAGAGGGGGAAGAGAGAGAGAGAGAGAGGGGGGGAAGAGAGAGAGAGAACCATGATAAGTCAATAGTAAAAGACCAATGAAAACTCTTCAAGCCCCTGAGCGCTACGATGCGGCGACTTGACACGTGACGGCGGGTGCATTCCGGAGTCGTGTGTCAGGGAGGCAGAATCCATGGAACATGTGGTCGGTTCTCAGGGCCGGTCCCTGTCCGCGCGGGCCCCGGGGTCAGAGGTGCCGCAGGCCCCTACGTTAACATTGTGCTTGGCTGCTCCACTGCATTCTGCTGCTGCAGGGAGGTGGGGGGGTACGTTCACAGTTTGGGAGCGCACGTGTTAGATGATGACGACGAGGATGGCGCTCGGCCGTCTGAATGACCTCTATCAGCGAGGAGTTGATTAATAGCTGCGGTTAATAACGAGTGCTGCGCTGGACACTCCCTGAGTAACGATTCCTTCACCCCTGCTCTGATCATCCACACTGAGATCCTCAGACGCATCCGTCACCCCCCGACCACACCTCCAGCACCACCCCCACCACCTCCCCCTGCCCCCAGAGGGCAGACGTAGCGGGCGCGTGATGGCTGCAGTCGGAGGGCCCCGGCACAAGAGTCCCCACTGTCCTCCTGCCCTGAAAGGAGCTCTTGTGTTCCGTGTCCCCGGGCGGCCGGACCAGGTCCCCCGGTCTCCTCCGGGCGCTTTGAAGGGCGGCTGAGACGGACGGCGGTAAATACCTTCACCGTAGGACTCCCCTCACTCTCTCCCTCCCTCCCTCTCTCTCTCCCCTTCATCTGTCCCTCTCCCTCTCTGCCTCTTCCTCTCTCTCTCTCTCTGTCCCTCTCTCTCTCTGGCCCTTCCTCTCTCTCTCTCTCTCTCTGTCCCTCTCTCTCTGTCTCTCCCCCCCGCTCTCTCCCTCTCCCCCTCTCTCTCTCTCTCCCTCTGCCTCTCTCTCTTTCTCTGCCTCTCTTTCTCCCTCTGCTTCTCTCTCTCTCTGCCTCTCTCACCCTCTATCTCTCTCTCTTTCTCTCCCTCACCCTCTCTGCCTCTCTCTCCCTCTGCCTCTTTCTCTCTCTTTGCCTCTCTCTCCCCCTCTCTCACTCTCTCTCCTTCTGCCTCCCTCTCTCTTTGCCTCTCTCTCTACCTCTCTCCCTCTCTCTCTCTACCCCTCTCTTGCCCCGGCCCTGAGAAACTTCAAGCCCAGAGTAACAGGAAAGGCTCAAATCAGTCGGCCATGGACTGAAGCTCTACTTCGGTGTATGAAGTCACTGAAAGCACTCTGTCCTCCCTGTACACTGAGGATGTACTCTGTCTTCACTGTACACTGAGGGTGTACTCTGTCTTCACTGTACACTAAGGGTGTACTTTGTCCACACTGTACAGTGAGTATAAACCTTTTCTTCGATGTACAGTGGGGATATACTCTGTCCAAACTGGAGATGGGACGGCTTGCTGCTGAAAGCTACAGAATGTTAAACTGGTGATTTCTACAAAGAGGGCATTCAATGATTAGAAGTTATTTTTCAGTTGAATTACAGCTACATGTATCGCTTTTTATTTCGAAGAATGTAAATCAATAAACACCAACTTAAAAGAACAACAACATACACACATGAAAATCAAGGACGCAAACCAAAAAAACGCCAAAGAAATAAAGAATATTACCGTACATTTGTTATGATTTTGCAGCATTTTAAGGCCCTTCTTAAAAAAATATCCATTCCTGTTGAAACAGGTACGGGCCAGTCAGATATAAAAAAGATATGTTTGAACCAGTTACAATGGCCACTTGATGATCACATAATGAATGTTGGGGCATCACTTGTGGAGCAGAACCACACAGACATGTACTTCTCGTCCTGAGACGATGGACGGATTGATACGGTTACAGTTCAGCCCTTAGGGCCCTCTGGTTCCCCTCTGCGTCATGCAGTTACGTGTTACACAAACATAACGTCAACAGAGATAAACCACAGAGCCCAGCCAGTACCTGCAAGTACTCAGAGCCACAGATCTGCAACGTGCAGAAGCGAACAGAAAGTGAAAGTCAGTTAATTGACGTAATACTACAGATCTTAAAAAAAGACAACGACAACTAAAGGAACACCAAACAAATGTCATATAAGCACAGCTTAGAAAACATTGTGAAAATAGGGATAAAAAAACAATTAAAAAACAAAATAAACACAAATGGAACAAAGACTTGGGGAATGGCGGTACCTTTTATAAAAACATTATGTTGAACACAAGCTGGTGGATTCGTATGATCAGAGATATTCAGCATAAGACCCCTTGAGTGATTGTACTGTTGTCTTATGTATGATAAGCAGGGGCCCCACGGTAGGGAACTGGTTGTCTCGTATGCTAACCAGGGGCCCCACGGTAGAGAACTGGTTGTCCTGTATGCTAGTAAGTGGCCGCCGGTAATGAACTGATTGTCTTGTGTGTGCTGAGCAGGGGCCCCACAGTTTTTGAGTTGTGCAACGTTCTGCTGATGTAAATAGCTTATGTTTTAACTTCAGCACAGATCCTGATTAAAATAAAGCCCTCCTTCTCTTTAATACTTCATCACACAAAGACACGTTTACATCAAATACAGCCCTAACATGCTTTTTTCCTCCATTTATTTTTCAGCTTCAGGTTTCCTAGTTGACCTCTAAAGCCACTTCGCTTCATACGCTCCGATAAGAAATGCTTCATGCAACTCAATGCACACACCTCTTTACCCCACATGCTATCCAAGTAAATCACTTTCCCATATCGCTGCTTAACTCAATGAGCTGATCGGTCAAGACGATCTCCCTGCTGGATGAGGGAATGATCCCGGTGGTATTTGGCTGGCCTGTTGTCCAGTTTTACCACAGCGGAAGAGATCCAGATGGAGACCTTAAGCATGTGTTTCAAAGACCAGATAACTAAATGCCCCCTAATTTGCTGACGTTTACCAAATGGGTGAAGGACAGAGATTATAGCGTTTCGGTGGTCCATCGCGTCCCGTCTAAAAAGGCCTGGTTCGCTGTGTTGTCTGCAGAAAGTCAAATTCCTCAAAGGGTTCTTGGATATCGATATGCTTCTGATGTAATGTAAACCCGTGTAAAGTGCTCTTAAGTGTGGCATACCAGGAAGGACGTAGGATAAATCCACTGTGGGTCCATGCTAACAGTATAGTGGTTCAAGTGACTGCAGAAAAGGACAGCATATTCCCCTTCAATTTGGTGCTAGCTTTAGTGTTTTCTGTCCACAAAGATACCAGTATTTGGTAGAATAAGCTAAAGATTTTTCCAAGGAAGTCGGCCATGTTTGTTTTGGATTCCTGAAAAACTTTGGTACAAGCCTCGATGTAGAAACGGAAAGTAAACACAACTCTGAGAAGAGCAACACACTGCTAGCCATGGTAGAGTCATTTTGGCGCTAACTCATATTTTTTGGTAAATAGCGCAATTTGGTCTTCAGCGCAACATTTATAATTTTAACAAACACGACTGAATTTGTTCTTTTTCAGAACGGATAGCTTAAACTGAAAATAATCTAAAAGGAAACTTATGCTTGCCTTCCACATTGTTCTGTGCTATACTTTGGGGTCTATTGGAACAGCAGAGTTCTGATCAACTCATTCAATGTATTTCCTAAATAGTTTAAGTACCTCGGTGGAGTGCATAGTTAAAAGCTTAACTGCTGTTTTGTAATAATACACCATTCAGGTAAAGTGTTTGGAGAATGTAGTGGTGGAAACATTGCAGAGATGAATGGAGGATGATGTGTGTATTCCACAACCTTCAGCTTGTTGAAGTTCTGACAGCTGTGTCCAGCTTGGTCCAGTAAGGCCATAGGTCATGGTGGGAGGTTCATATATTGTAGTAATATAAAAGAGGATGTAATAATAATGTTATAGATGCCGTTATGGTACAACTCACCACAAAGACACGGTTGAAGCCACGGTGGGAAGATTGTCTTGCTTTCTACACTCACTTAAACGACTAATCCTTAGTCGACAATGGTTGTATTTCAACCATTATGCTGGTATATTCCACTCCAACCATTATGATGGTATAGTCCACTCCAACTATTACGCTGGTATAGTCAACTCCAACCAGTAGGCTGGTTTAATCCACTCCAACAGTAGGCTGTTTAAGTCCACTCCAACCAGTAGGCTGGATACATCCACTCCAACCATTGAGTTGGTGCAGTCCTTTAGAAAGAAATATTACAAATCTTGGTCGACCGTCCGCTAGAAGATCACTTCACGATCTGCGGGGGCATGATGGCAGTCTTTGGTTGGGGGGGCTTCACCTCGGACGTCTCCAAGGTGGCCTCCTTGCCCTTCTTCCGGGGCGGCTTCTTCATGGGGGTCTTCTTGGGCGTCGGAGGCTCCGACGCCGGCTCCGCAGCCTTCGAGCCGTTCAAGTCCTGCTTATCCGGGCTCTTAGCTTCGGGGGGCCCCGGGTCAGGGGTGACTGACCGGGGGGCCGCCGGCTTCTGGAGGCTGGGGAGGAGGAGGGGCTTGGCGGCCCCCTGCTGCCCGGCGCCGCTGGACGAGGTGCGCTTGGCCTTCTGCGGGGGCGTGGGCTTCTCGCGGTACGCCTTGGGCGTGGCGCTGAGGCCGTTGGTCTTGGTCAGGCCGGTGCCCTCGTTCCTGTTGATGCTCTGGGTCTTCTCCTTGAGCTGGGCGGCCAGCAGCGTGGCCGCCTCCGAGTTCATGTGGGGGTGGAGGACCTTGGGGCTCCGGGGGGGCTCCTTGACCGGCTCCCTGGTGGCGGGCTCCTTCCTCTCGGACGAGGAGCCGTGGTGGAAGCCGCCGATCTTCTTGAGGGCGTTCTGCACCACGCCGTTGATGTGCTCCATGTGGGTGGGGCTGCCGGACTCCTCCCCTGACCTGCCCCCCCCCCGCTGGGGCTTGGCCCGGCCGGGGGGGGACGCGGCGTCGGCCTCCCTCGGCTCCTGGGTCTTCTGCTGCTGCTGCTCGCGGCTCTTCTCCTTGGCCAGATCCTTCATCTTCTGGCGCTCTTCGCTCTTGGCCGAACCGTCGCTGGAGCTTCTCTTCTTCTCCCGGGGCACCGCGAGGGCCTTCGCCCCCGCCTGGTGTGGGGGCTGCGGCTGCCCCTGCGGCTCCGGCTGGGGAGACCCCGTAGTGTTTCCATGGATCCAGGACACCTTGGGTTTGGTGGAGGGGTCCGGTGGGCGGGGCTTGGGTTTGCCAGGGGAGGGCGGGGGCTTGCCGTTGCGCTTGGCCTCGGGGACCGGAGTGGCGTCCCCGTCCTTGGCCCCGCCGCCGCCGCCGTCGTCCTCCTTGGAGGTCTTGGAGAGCCGCGCGATGCGGGCGTACAGCGCTCCCACGGCGGACTCGGAGCCACTGGTGGAGCCCTCGCTGTCGGAGGACTTGAGCAGGGGCTGCTCGCTGCCCTCAGGCTTGGAGAGGCCCGTCTCCTTCAGGGACGTGTACTCCCCCGCGTCGTCCGGGCTGGCCGGGACCCCGGGCTTCTCCTTGCCCTCGTTCACGGATTCTGTGGATGAACGACACGGTGAGCCTCCTAAGGATAACCCTCATAAAACATAGAGATACGCAGTCTCATTACACCACTGTGGCTCTCGGTGGATAGGTGGAACATAACAAATAAATGAATGTTTCCAGTGTTCAACGATTCAACAGATTGATGGATTGCTACACGCAGCAGTTAGGCATCGACCTCGTTGGGTAATCTGGTCGATTGCGTCTGGAGTTGACTTTAAAAACAAAAAACGTGCACCTCTATCTGCTTGGACAGCAAAAGATATTCTAATTAATTGATTATGCCAGTATGTTCATGCTTCTACTATTGTAAGACATTAATGTCAATGTTTTTTGTTCACCATGTGCCAAGCCAAATACTCAAGGCAAATGTATTTGGCCACGCCGCGAAATCATTCATCCTGCGATCAAAACAACAAATCAATTTGGTGAAAACTTCAGAAACTGCTGCGTCATTCTCCGACAATGTTCCCCAAGAGCTTCCAGCATGCGTCACAGTAGGGATGTGTTGAGCTGTGCTGACGTGAGCTAACCGTTTCCTCTCCATGCTGACACACCAGGAGCAGCTAAGGTCGAGCTACGCTACGTTTTCCCTGACGATAAAGTTTGGAGAGTCAAGAAAGAAGACCATGTACAAGTTTCTGAACATCTATTTTAGTTCTTACTCATTCCTTTCTACTACTGTCCGGTACTTTCTGCTGTGACCGCCACAATTCCCCTCTGGGAGTCACTAAGATAATGTAATACTATTTTTAGATACAAAGGGATTAGTCCTAGACGGAAGATGCTGGTAAAGATGGGGAATGGGAATACAGTGCCATATTATGGTCTCTTCCCATGGTTCCCTTCCAGATGGTTCCACTGTTCCCTTCTAGGTTCCATGGTTCCCCTCCAGATGGGTTCTATGGTTCCCCTCGAGAGGGGTCTACGGTTCTCCTATCAGATGGTTCTCTCCCAGGGGGTCTATGGTTCTTCCAGATGGGTTCCTTGGTTCCCTATCAGATGGTTCTCTCCCAGGGGGTCTATGGTTCTTCCAGATGGGTTCCTTGGTTCCCTATCAGATGGTCCCCTTCCAGGGGGTCAATGGTTCTCCCAGAAGGTTCCCCGCTCAGGTCGTACCTTCATGAGGCACGCAGTAGACCGGGCTCTCGTCTCCGCTCCCGAAGGAGGAGAAGGACTCCTGGGAGGACCAGGAGGAGGGGGGTGGCTCCTGGTCTCCGCCGGCCGACGGGGGCTCGATGAAGCTGCAGTTGAAGGTGTTCTCTGGGTCGTGGTGGGCTACTGGGGGGTGGGGGGGTGGAGGAGGGGACAAAAACAACAAGCAGAGAGGGCATAAGGTGAGCGGAGGTTGGGTGATACTGTGTTACAAGAACAACACTCTATCACACTCACACTGCTCACTGTCACTCACTCAAACACTCACTCACACACTTGCACTGCTCTTATTACATTTGTATACACTGTATATATATATATAAATATATGCATGTATATAAAGGCTCTGTGTCTGGCCATAGATTTTAGAAGTTAATTTGAGACTCTTATTTCGAGCCCATTGACAAAAAAAACGTAAAATATATAAATACCCAAAAGAAAACGAAACCAAACAAAAAACGGAAATAAAAATATAATTCTGTAGGTCAGCTCTCTGCTATTCCAACTTCTACCTTTCTGCTCTTCTTTTGTATTAATAAACGCCTGACTTCCTGTTCTCCGCGGGCTGTTTTCTGCTGACCACTGGGTCTTAGGACAGCTGTGGTGTGAGGAGGAGGAACAGCCTCCCCATCTGGCCCCGTCCACACAGGGCCGCCGTGGTCTGAGCCAGACCGGGCGCGACCCAGCATGGTTCGCCACATCACACACCCCCCCCGCCACCCCGTCCGCAAACAGGGCCAGGCTGTGTTCTTCAGTGTCGGCCACAGGAAGCCCTGGTGTCCCCAGGGCCTTCGTCACGGAGAAGATCAACGTGTTCCTGTTCACTGATCATCCCAAGAGCTCCCCATCTAAGGGCCGTCTGAGTGTAATTTACTGGACTGCAGTCCAGTGATAAAGAGCATTGTGCTTCTAGTCCGAACAAGTTCATATATGCCTTATGTGGCAACATATACACTACAGTGCTCCCTTCCATCTTTCGCTTGCATTTTGGGAATTTCCGTTATCTTTTAATGAGATGAATGTTTCAGTAGATGTTGGCTCATCGGTCGACTGAATCACACCGTGTTTCGAAAGTGTGCTCCTTGGCAAAACCGCACAATTAAAACGAAATAACTCAAACGTTATTGACGGTATAAAAACATAGTGTGTGCTAGTCCCAGACACACACACACGCACACACACACACACACACACACACACACACACACACACACACACACACACACACACACACACACACAACCTTACACTCTCTTACTCACTCACTCGCTCGCACGCACGCACACACACACACACACACACTCACATACCCTCACACACACACACACACACACACACACACACACACAGACACACACACACACTCACATACCCTCACGCACACACACACACACACACACAGGCACTCTCACACACACACACACACACACACACACACACACACACACACACACACACACACACCCACACCCACATACACACACATACAAGTCGGGGAAATGGCGAGCAGCCACCCGGAGCCGGGGCCTCAGCAGTGCAGCCCGCGTCACGTGACTCTGTGTGACGGGGCCAGCGTGCACAGGCTGGAACAACTGTCCTTGAATATCATTCACTGTGGACCTTGAGCCTGGGCTTGGGGGACGGGGGCAGGGGGGGGGGGACGGGGGACGGGGGGGCAGACAGGCGTGAAGCCGGGACGCCACGGAGACCAAGGCCCGCGCCGCAGGCCGACAGACAACAGGGCAGGCTCGACGCTCTGCAGCTGCAGGCTGAGCTGCTGGTCCACAGCTGTGGGGACCCTACCCCCTATAGAGCCAGGAACAGGGTGGCCGGTTCGATTCCCCCTGAAGGAACAAACCCCGGTGAGGGGGATCTGAGACCGGGGACGGGGTGGCTAAGGGCCGTGACGCTGTTCAGCGATGCCTCTAAAGTTTGACCGTATGAATAAGGGTCTGTTGATCATTGGAGTTGCGTGTTTCCATTTGAATGTAAATAACGACTTATCTTAGACATGGACCAGGTCAGGCAGAAGGGGGGGGGGGGGTGGTGGGGAATGAAACTGTAAACCGTGCCATGTTTATCCAGAATAAACAGTCTTATTCTAAGTGGGCCGTGGGTGAGAGCGTGCGCAGAACGCTGGTGGGTCGAGGGGACGCTCACAAAGGAGTGAATGTTGTCTTTTATCTTCCTTCCTCTTTTAGACGTTTTATTTGCGGGCCACATCTGTTGCTGCTGGACCTGGCGGATAAATCACAGTTCTGACACGGGCTCGGGTAAATCTGACCACTTCCTGTATCCAGCCCCTCCAGGCCCCCTCTGGAATGTGTGTTTGTGTGTGTGTGTGTGTGTGTTCAGGAGTGTGTGTGTGGGTGTGTTCAGGAGTGTGTGTGTGTGTGTGTGTCTTCAGGAGTGTGTGTGTGTGTTTGTGTTCAAGAGTGTGTGTGTGTGTGTGTGTGTGTTCAGGAGTGCGTG